>NC_090880.1:24533596-24553596 GCF_036669935.1 Montipora foliosa
TGGTCCATTGTTTGCTTATCGATTCCTGTGTCCACGAATCAGTTCTCTTGATTATATAGAGACCTTCAAGAAGATCAAGATGCTGATGGTGCAGAAACGATGGTTGTCCACTAACTTCGAACTGAAATCGGTATGAAAGTCCTCAATGCCATCATGTTATCGCACGATTTGTTTTCTCGTGGTTGACGGTAATTCATCAAAATGAGAACGATCGATTAGGGAAATATGTCTTTTCCACGTACTTCGTCTGTCAAGTGGTCGATTTCACCGTCAGTAGATCTTGGGAAGTATGCAAGATTCTATCATTTGAAATTACGAAAAAACTTATTAGTCCCAAGACCATGATGAGCACTTGAACTAATTGTTTCCATACTTGAAACGTACGCACTGCAGAACCCTTTAATCGTCCTTTAAATAAGTCTATAGTGGATGCAAATTTTCGCAGTTTCCTATCCTCGCAGGTAATTTGAAATCCATTTGGTTCATGGTAAAGCAGGTAGATCGAGGTAGTGAAAACAAGCTGTTGTTCGTCCTCTAAAGAAACCATGCACGCCTACATTTGAAATATCTTTTGTCTGCATTGAATATGTTTTTTTCTTTAATAAAAAGATGTCGAGGTCATTTTCTTCGTGTTGACTGGCGTTAAGAAATTAATAGTATTTATCAAATACTTTATGATTTCGTGATCCCACCTGTCTACATGAGTGAACGAACAAACCATGTGAACTTGAAGGCGCATCTGCAGTTTTTAGTTTGAAAGACTGATGATTTGCAGAAAGACAAAAAACCCAAACGATAAGGCATCGAATAAAGTGTCAAAAAACCTAGAGTTTTTGGAGCTTTTAGTTCTGTGTCTTTTCATGTTTTTGAAGGACTTAACTTTGACCGGCGCGACGCACTCGCCATTTTTCGCGCGATTTTTTCTTTCAATCAACATAGGGCCGCGCAAGCGTCTAATTGAACGCTTTTTTGCTGTTTATTTGGAGTTTTGCCGTTCCATTTTCCATTAATTTATACCAAGGAGTTCCGAACACCTGGCTTATAGGACGTTTTCAACCAACCTCTAAGGAAACCAATAACAATAGAGAAATGCCACTTTTTACGAAGTCTTTGAGGCAAGTAAAGTGCATTGATTATTAAAATGCTCCCATCCGTTTCGTTTCACTGATAATTAAAACGTTCTTCTAGCCTAAAGCAGATGTTGCGATTTGACAGAAAAGAATTTTAATGTCACGTAGCCAGTACATTTAAGAATCGAATGGACTGTTGAGTGAGTTCGGAAATTTTAGATAACGAAGTAGTTGCTTCAAAGTTGCCATAAATTGCCGAAGGTCACGTGTACATTGCTAATGATCCGTTTTGTAGGCCTAGTTCGAGCTAACAGTCACTGACTGAGTAGGGAACCTTTATTTGGTGTGAAACACAAAATAAAACAAAAAAAATTAGAGAAGCGTTGTGACGTTCCATTTTAAGTGCTGATTCTACGGGTTGGAGTCCCGAACTCACCAGTGGATTCGCCTGTGTTGGGTCACACATCATCTGGCTTTTTCATTAAAGAGCTAACTCGCTACCTCTTTAGAAGTTCATAAGCTTCCATAGAGGTCTCTATTAAAAATCAGATACAACATCCGTGGGGCTTAACAATCACTAATAAGCTATGTGTTACAAAATCACAAAAACTAAGTTAAAAAGAACAAGAAATGAATCTAAAAATACATCTGCTTAGGGTAATCTGATTACAAAAGTCCGCTTAAACCGTTCAGTTTTCACTCTGGGGAATATGAAGTCATGGCTATTGTCTCTGAGAGCCACATCACTTTTCGGTGGAAACAAGTTATTCAATATGTGACAAGTATCACTTGTTATTCAGTTAGAGAAATCGCGATCTCTGCTCCTTATTACCTACTCAGTTCTTCTTGAACTGGTTTTCTTTCAAACCACGATTACCAATTAAGTGTTCGTGAGTTCTACTCAATTGACAAGCAGCCAGAGGGCGAAGTCAGTCTCCTCGTGCTAAATTCCGGCCTGTGTGCGACTTTGCTTTTTTGTGTGTGTTTATGATAGCTTCTTAATCTTTACTGCACTACCAAGAGACCCTGGGAACAACGTAATCAAACCCTCAACAATCATGATTTTTTCTTGGTTTTACAAGCAAGGTTACAACCCCATTTTCGACGTTATCAGTTGCAGCTTACATGACTGAGTAATCGTTTGAATCTCTCCTTTACCTCCCTATTTTTCAAACAGTATAACACAGGATTAACAGCCGAGTTAAAATACAGTAACGTAAGAGCAAAGGCGTGGCAGATAACCACCTCTCTTTGAGCGCCAAAAAACGCTCCAAAGAGCCGCTACCATTATATAAGGCAAATAACACGACATCAAAACACAGTACACCCACAGCGCAGTGGACAGAGTTTTCTCGTAATGTATGCTACTAAAACTGCTAACTCCACTGACGACCTGGCTTGATTCGACCCAAGCGACTTTTCTTTGCTTTCGATGTTTCTTCTGTTGGCGAACTTTGTGGTGAATCCAGCCATAGCTAACGGTAGAAATGGCAATGGCAAGAAATGTGCCAATTATCTGAAGGAGATTGAATGCTTCTCTGTTCCACAAGCTGGTCAAACCAGATACCAAACTGACAAGCCAGGTTACAACCACGACAAGGCGAACTCGGCCAAGCGAAACCACTTGTCGATAAGTAAGCCGTAAGCGAAGCGCCAATAATCTATCTACACTGATTTCTGAGGCTGTTAGCAACGACACACCGCACATGGCGAATCCGGTTACCTCGAGGTAAGGCAAAGTACTTTGACAAAGAGATCTGTTGCCCGTAATGTTCGATATCAAGTACACGAGATTCAACGGCTGAACAATGACTCCAACGCAAAGATCGCTGGCCGCTAACGAGTAGAACAGTGTTCGAGATGAGGAATGAAATCGAGACGACCTGGTGGAATATCCGCACAATTAGTGTGTTTTTCTACCACGCCGGCAAAGAGCAAGAACATATTCACGCTCAACGCAAAACGCAGTGAAAAAGCAAACACTGGCGAACCCGCAAAAGCTTTCTCCTGATTATGACATAATTCATCATAGACAGGCAGGGCCATGGTATCCGAGTTATTAGAATTTTGGGCCCGCATTGTTGGCTTATGGATTTCTATATGCACGAATTATGCTCTTGATTATATAGAGACCCTCAAGAAGACCTTTTGGTAAGAAACGATGATTTTCCACTTCAAACCAAAATCTTATCGATTTGTTTTCTCGCGGTTGAAGCTAATTCATTAAATCCACGGCGATCGATTATTACGGAAACAAAGAAAATTGGAACCATTTTATGCAAATTTCAGATGCGTTTTCTAACCCAAATTCTTCGTCTGTCAACTGGTCAAATCAGTTGGTCTTTTGAAGTAAGCAAGATTCTATCATTTGAAATGGGCCCTTTGCAGCTGGTGATCACATGGTACAAAAACAGCCATATTGGAACGAGAATTGCGCACTCGGACATCTAAAACAAAGCAAGTTAATCTAAATTTTCTTTGTTTTAGATGTCGCAGTGCACAATTTGTCCAATTTGCTTACTAGTATGGCGGTTTTTTTACCATGTGGTCGCCAGCTGCAAAGGGCCTATTACGAAACAATTAAGTTATTAGTCCTCGAGCTCAGACCATGATGAACACTTCCAATTGAACAAATATTAGCTTCCAGAAACGCACGCGCGCCAGAATCTATGTCGCGTTATTAGTGTCAAAATTCAAATGTGCAATTCGCAATTCAAACATTCAATATAGCTATTCAAAGTTAAGATTAGGGTAAGGTTAGTGTATGAAAAGTTTCAATTTACTTTTTGCTCTGTCGACCATTTAACCTTCAATTCAATCAAATATTTGAATTGCTAAACTGAATGAATGTTTGAATTACCGATTGAATGTCTGAATTGTCTGAATTTTTTGAATTGTCGAATTGAATGTTTGAATTGCCTAACTGAAAGTTTGAACAGCACGTTTGAATTTTGACACTAAAAACCGTAAACGCGCCATAAGAACCTTCAATAGTCCTTTGAGTATCTTTATAGTGGATGCAAATTTTCAAAGATTTTTATCCACGCAGAAAGTTAGAAATCCATTTGGTAATGGTAAAACCAGCCTGCGAATACGTGCAGTCGCCGCTCATCGGTCCCGAGCGCCAGAAGCGATGAGAGGTGGCTGTATTCGCAGGCTTTGGTAAAACAGGAAGATCGAGACCGTCAAAACAAGCTTCAAAGAAACCACGCGAATATTTGCGATAGATATTGTGTTTTGTCTGCGTTGAACATGTTGTTTTCTTTAATAAAGAGATGTCGACGTAATTTTCTTCGTGTTGACTGGCATTAATAAATAAAATAGGCTCATGAAATACTTTGTTTATGCCGATTTTGTGATTCCACCAGTCTACACGAGTGAACGAAAAAACCTAATTGGAGATCTGGGAGATGATGAGAGCAAAGCACATCTACTGGTTTTACTTTAAAAGACTAATTCTTTGCAGAAAAGACAAAAAAGAATATTAAAAAAAAACACAAAGATAAGGTATTCAATGAAGTGTCAAACAAACCTGTGGCTTGTACAGCTTGCGTCAATCTCATTTACTACCTAAGGTATCAAATTCAGGATGGCACTTTGCCAGCAATTTCAAGATCCCATTTACTTGCCTTACGATTGCCTCGTTGCGTAGCTTCTGGAAACATTTGAGAACGAAACATAATATGAACGACGACGACGACGACGCCTACGAGAACGTAGCGAAGCAATGGCCGTGTTTTCACGAGCGATTTTTCAAGTCGCTTAGCGAGTGACAACTGAAAATTCCGTGAAAACAGTTCCTTACCTTACTCGCCTAAAGTTAAGCGAGTCAGCAAATTTCAATATAATTCTCATTAAATCTGGGAGTTTAAGCGAGTTGGCAATTACTTTCGGCCAATAAGGAGTTGCTCGCTGCTGTTATTCAAATCGGAAATGCAACAGGCGTACTATTTTTATTATTTTTATTTTCGTATTGTCAAGTTCTCTCTTCTCATTTCATCTTACCCGTGAAAACACGTATCATTTTTAAGTCGCTTAACGAAGTCTGCAAACAAACCACTTTCAGCAATGTTAAGCGAGACAACGGCTGTCTGGAATACACGGCCATAGTTAGAAAAAATACAGATTTATTAGCACTCCCTCCCTAAAGGGGGCTTTTCGGGTCGTGTCGTACCTCATTGAACGGACTTCAGGATTGGCCAAAACAACAATAGTCTTATAGAACGAACAAAGATATTAACAATGGATTTAGCACAGAAAACAATAGGAAGTACCACACTATACAGCAAATGAAAGATAGCGTTCAACAAGAGGTACGATCCTACCCGGCTTTTCAGTACTAATTCTACTATGTACTGTAAGTTACATTAAAATTACAATCAATTAAAATGGTCAATAGAAACTAGTAGATAGGTAAGATAAAAGGCATGCCGAGAAATTACAAAATTTACATATAAGAGGGTAAAATTATGTGACAAGATTGTGCTGTGAAGATAAAAAATCAAGCAAGAGTTTACCTCGTAATGTCCTTTTAAAAATATTAAGAGATTCTCTTAGCTTAAGGTTACTCCTCTAGACTATTCCATAATGACACTGTTCGATAAAAAAAAGGTCTTTGTCCTGTAGTGGTCTTAAAATATGAATATTTAATAGTTGGTAATTTCGAGTCTCACGACCACTTATCTCCGCTCGCTTTAAAAAAGCGAGGAAAGTTAAGCGGGAGCTTGTCCATTCATGCATTTGAAAGCAAGCACAGCATCACGATAGTACAGTTGCGATTTAAGGTGGCTCAAACCAGTTTCAACGCCTACAAGGGACGCTTTTATTAGAAGGATCGGCACCACAACGTTGTATCATGTATTTGCAATTTTGTGGTACCAAATGAAACACGAATTATACCTGAACAAGATACAGTCATTATTGTGACATAATATGTCCACCCTGGCAACGGTGCTCTATGAAAATAAACCTTTATTGATTGAAACGAACCCGCTGGCGGGAGCTTTTTTTTTAATTGAACTAAACAATAGGAGATTGTGCCGGAGTGGAAAACAGTTTTCGATTTCGCGAATGGTTACCTTTCCTAAAGACTTAAAAATCTCTAAAACGAAGGGTATTTACACTCGAAATTGATTCCTCCATGTACCTTAATCAAAAGGCACCGTCGCTGCCACTGTCACACGGACTGTCTTTGAGACTAAGTAAAGTTACTTTATTAAGGGGCCCCCATCCACTTGTCACATTCACTGATAATTAATTAAGTCATCTTTCTAGACCCTAACGCAGATGTTGCAAAATGAAAGAAAATAATTTATTTATGCCACGTAGCCAGTGCATTTAAGACTTCCGATTTGGCTGTTGAAATGGGTTCGGAAAGTAGTTGCTGCAAAATTGCCATAATTGCCGAAGGTCACGTGTAGATTGCTAACGGTCCGTTTTGTAGGCCTGGTTCGAGCTGATATTCACTGCTTACGTATAGAAATGATCAGAATGAAACACGAAATTAAACAAAAATGAAACGAAGCGTTAGGACGCTTAATGCTGATCTCAAGGTTCGAGTCTCGAACTCACCAGTGGATTTGCCTGTGTTGGGCAACATCATCTCGATCCCTTTGTAAGGAGATAACTGCTTTCCTTTTAGAATTTTTCAGAAATCTTTTTCAAGAAGAAACAATATTAGTGGGGCTTAATAATCAGTAATAAGCTATGTGTTACAAAATTACTAAAACTATGTTAAAAAGAACTGAACAAAAAAAAAATACATCTGCTTATAAAGGACCGTTTAGACCGTTCGGTTCTCACTCTGGGAAAATGAAGTGATGGCCCTGTCTCTAAGAGCCATATTACGTTTCGCTGGAAACAAGTCATTCAATGTGACATCTGAGCATCACCAGTGATTCTGTTAGAAAGAACTGAACAAAAAAAAAATACATCTGCTTATAAAGGACCGTTTAGACCGTTCGGTTCTCACTCTGGGGAAAATGAAGTGATGGCCATTGTCTCTAAGAGCCATATTACGTTTCGCTGGAAACAAGTCATTCAATGGGACATCTGAGCATCACCAGTGATTCTGTTAGAAAAATCGCGATCCCTAATCCTTACTACCTACTTTCTAGTAAGGTTTCTTAACACTTGTTTTCTTTCAACTACGATTACCGATTAAGTTCCCATGAGTTTTAATGTCACGGTGTCTTCATGCTCAATTGAAAAGCAGCCAGAGAGGGAAGTCAGTCTCCTCGAGCTACTCAAAACCCGTACCAGGCAAGCCCGGCCTAGTAAACTTCAGCGGCTTGTGTGCGACTTCGCCTTTTTGTGTGTGTTAATGAGCTTTAATGTAAGCTCTTCAATCTTTACTGCACTACCATGTATTAAATCAACCCCTCATACCGAACAACCTGGAAACTGATTGTTTCTCAGTTTGACAAGCGAGGTCACAACCCCCTTTCCGACGTTCTCAGCTGCAGCTTACATGACTGAATAATCGTTTGAATCTCTCCTTTGCCTCCCTTATTTTCAAACAGTATAACACAGGATTAATAGCCGAGTTAGAATACAGTAACGTAAGAGCAAAGGCGTGGCATATAACCGCCACCTCTCTTTGAGCGCCAATAACGCTCCAAAGAGCCGCTACCATTATATAAGGCAAATAACACAACATCAAAACACAATACACCCACAGCGCAGTGGACAGACTTTTCTTGTAATGTAGGCTACGAAATCTGCTATTTTCACTGACGCCCTGAGCGAATATTCTTTGTTTTCGATGTTTCACGTGTTGGCGAAGATTGTGGTGAATACAGGCGTAGCTAACGGTGGAGACGGCAATGTTTAAAGCTATGCCGATTATCTGAAGCCGACGGAATGCTTCTAGGTTCCACAAACAGGTCAAACCAGATACCAAACTGACAAGCCAGGTTACAACTACGACAAGGCGAACTCGGCCAAGCGAAACCACTTGTCGATAGCTAAACCGTAAGCGAAGCGCTAATAATCTATCTACACTGATTTCTGAGGCGGTTAGCAACGACACACTGCACACGGCGAACCCGGTTACGTTAAAGTAAGGCAAAGCACTTTGACAAAGAGATCTGTTGCCTGTAATGTTCGATATCAAGTTTACGAGATTCAATGGTTGAACGATAAATCCAACGCAAAGATCGCTGGCCGCTAACGAGTAGAACAGTGTTCTGGATGAGGAATTAATTGAAACGACGTGGTGGAATACCCGCACAATTAGCATGTTTCCTACCACGGCGGCAAAGAGCAAGAACACATTCACGCTCAGCGCAAGTCCCAGCGAAAAATCCAAAACTGGAGAACTCCCAATAGGTTCGTCCCTATTAAGACATAATTCATCATAGACAGGCAGGGCCATGGTATCCGAATTATTAGAATTTTGGTCCATTGTCTGCTTATCGATTCCTGTGTCCACGAATCAGTTCTCTTGATTATATAGAGACCTTCAAGAAGATATTTTGAGAAAAATGCTTATGGTGCAGAAACGATGGTTGTCCATTAACTTTGAACCGAAATCGGTATGAAAGTCCTCAATGCCATCATGTTATCGCCCGATTTGTTTTCTCTTGGTTGACGGTAGTTCAATAAACCGAGAACGATCGATTAGGGAAATATGTCTTTTCCACGTAGTTCGTCTGTCAAGTGATCGATTTCACTGTCAGTAGCTCACTGCACGAAAAAATGGATTTTCACCAAATTTGAACAGCGCAAATATAATGCAAACATATGTTTACTCTAGAGCAAACCTGTAGCAAATGTGGTAAATGCCACATTTGCACCATATTTTCACACCTGTGTGAATATAGCAGCAAATGCGGCATTTACCATGTTTGCTACAGGTTTTCTCTAGAGTAAATATATGTTTGCATTATATTTGCTCTGTGCAAATTTGGTGTAAATCCGTTTTTTCGTAGATCTTGGGAAGTGTGCAAGATTCTATCATTTGAAGTTACGAAAAAACTTATTAGTCCCTAGACCGTGATAAACTCTTGAACTAATTGTTTCCATACATGAAACGTACGCACTGCAGAACCCATTAATCGTCCTTTAAATAAGTCTATACACCCTTTTAATAAGTCTAATATATGCCGTTTTCCGCTAATGACGTCGAACTCGTGCTTTCAAATTTCATTCAGAAATGTACAAAGGCTTAAAACAAGAAAAGAAATCGGAAAAGTTTATGGCCTTTGTACATTTCTGAATGAAATTTGAAAGCACGAGTTCGACGTCATTAGCGGAAAACGGCATATATTAGACTTATTAAAAGGGTGTATAGTGGATGCAAATTATCCACGCAGGTAATTATAAATCCATTTGGTTAATGGTAAAACAGGTAGATCGAGGTAGTCAAAACAAGCTGTTCTTCATCCTCCAAAGAAACCATGCACGCCTACATTTGCAATATCTTTTGTCTGCATTGGGTATGTTTTTTTCTTTAATAAAAAGATGTCGAGGTCATTTTCTTCGTGTTGACTGGCGTTAAGAAATAAATAGGATTTATCAAATACTTAATTTATGATTTTGTGATCCCACCTGTATACATGAGTGAACGAACAAACCAAGTGAACTTGAAGGCGCATCTGCAGCTTTTAGTTTGAAAGACTGATGATTTGCAGAAAGCCAAAAAAACCCGAAGGATAAGGCATCGAATAAAGTGTCAAAAAACCTGGTGTTAAGCAGGATCCTGCTAGATTTTTTGGAGCTTTTGGTTCTGCGCCTTTTCACGTTTTTGAAGGACTGAACTTTGACCGACGCGACTCACTCTACAGCTTGGATTCACCTCATTTACTACCCCCAGCTTCCAAATTCAGAATGGCACGATGCCATTCATTTCAAGATCCCATTCACTTGCCCTACAATTGCCTCGTAGCGTAGCTTGTGGAAACTCTTGAAAAGTGAAATGACTAAAGTTCGATCGGGGGCGGAAGCGGAATAATGAATAGAGACACAGATTACAATGCTGAAATAAACAATTAATGGTGGACGAACAAATTGGAGCCAATGAGAGATCTTTTGTTTTCGCTCACCAACATGGCGGTGATTACGTCACGTGCAAACCACCTATAACAGCTTAAAAAAAAGAAAGTGAATAAGGAATATGTAGCGTTCGAACATTCGGAATAAAAACATTTACGATTTTCGTTAAAGAATAAGAAATAAGGAAAAATGGATATCGAACAACATTTCTGTAGGGAATAATGAATAACTCGTAAAAAATGGAAGGAAAAGGCTAGTTTCGAATTGTACAGCAACAAAAGAACAGTGTCGAGGTTCAGGGGAATAATTAGCATATTGTATTGTTCAAAAGAAAGGAAAATGCAAATTATTCCCCTGAACCTCGACTCTGTTCTTTTGTTGCTGCACAATTCGAAACTAGCCTATTATGAATAACTGAGATCCAATTATTACAATAGACCATTTTACAGTTGTTTGCTTAGATACCTGGCCTATGTATGAAAGTAAAGCTAGAGTTGACCTTGTTTTGATAGATACCCCACAGCTTTTAATTTTCTTTGTAAATTCCAACTAATTAGCATGATAACATCATTAACGTGAGAAAAGCAGGGAGGTCTAATCATTGATCGCTTCTGGCAATTCTTCCTTTCAATAAAACCTGGATCTAGAAAATGCAAAACTCCATAAAAATCACGTTTTTGATTTGTAATTTACATACAAAACGAAAAATGTTAAGGCTTTTTGTCGATCTCACTTGAGTTTAAAAAAGCGGAAATATGTGTCACTCTTTTAAAATAAAGTGGGCTTTTTTAGGGATTTCTCTCTGATGTTGCTGAAGTTAATTTTCTCAAGTTATCGCTTTATTTCGCTTTTTGCAAAAACGTCACTGACGAGAAATTTCTCGAGTAGTTTCAGCTTTTGCCTGTTTCTGTCAAAATAGAAAAATGTAGACTTTTTTCCGCTTTCTCGGTGTGACAAAAACGGTGAAAAACTCAGAACAGAACGTTGTCGTCTTCTGTGCTTCGGTGGTGGTGAAGATGGCGAGCTGCGTCAAGATTAAGGTAAATGAGAAGGTGATGAGGTTTAAGCCTTTCACTTTAATAGTGGGAAACGTTGCTATTTGTTGTGAAGAAAAAGGAGAGATAATAATACCAACCGCAGAAACGGGGTAATTTAACGGGGAAGATTATGACAAGAGTTACTTCGTGAATGGCGAGCCAAGTCAACCAATATCAACACAGCCCGCGTCCTCGAGGAGCCCTGCCTAACTAATTTCGACGAGTAATTAATTACCTGAGTATCCCACTGTCTTGCCGGAGAACTGAGCCACTAAGAACAAATCTTAACCCCCCCCCCCCCACCCCCACCCCCGCTCCCCCTGGCCAGATGCCCAGCGCACAAACTTTAAAGCGGTCGAGTTTCAGCTCAATAGCAAGGAAGATTCAATCAGCATCGCATCATGGAAGAAGTCGCCTCTAGTAGTAAATCCCTTGATTTACATTAAGTTTGAAAATCATTGCATTGTTTTCCACCGTAAAAGTCGAAGATTTAAGCCTCATCAACTTTTCATTCATCTTAATCTTGACGCAGTTCGCCATCTTCACCTCCACAGAAGCACAGAAGACGAGTTTCGCTTCATTTTTTGTCAGCTGTCAATCGAGGAGGTCAAATGGAGAAAGCAGAAAAAAGTCGACATTTTTCTATTTTGACTGACATAGGCAAAAGCTGAAAATATCCCTAGAAATTTCTCGTCAGTGACTTTTTTCGCAAAAAGCAAAATGAAGCGAAAACAATAGAAAATTGTCTTCAGCAACATTAGAGAGAAATCCTAAAACAAGTCCACTTCATCTGAAAAAAAGTGACAGTTATTTCAGATGTTTAAAGTCAAGTGAGATCGACCAAAAAGCTTTAATATTTCTCGTTTTGCCTGTAAATCACAATTTGTATGGAGTTTTGCATTTTTCTAGATCCAGGCTTTATTGAAAAGTAGAATTACCGGAAGCGATCACTGATTAGGGGTGCGGTTTTTTGGGAAAATCTGAAAACGGATTCTTGAATCCAAAACGGATACTTCGGATCAAATCTAAGTCCGGATTTTGAGATTCACCACTTCAGCGTTTTTTGGGAAAGGATTTGAGAAAAGTATTTTTGACAAGCGGTTTTCCATGCAAAAACCTCTTTTTTTCCGTTTAGCGCCGTCGAATGCGTTTCCTGATATTGGGTCGGATTGAAAAAAAAAAAAAAAACAACCAAAAAAAATCACAAGAAAAGTCTCGAAATAGGAGGCCTGGTACTTCAGCATCATTGCCGTGGAGCCAGGGAACAACAAATCGATATGGCGGAAAAGTTGCTTGATGTTATTGTAGAATTAAGACGTAGTTTTGTCTATGCTGTTACCATGCTCGTTTTATTTAAAGGGAAAAAAATAATGGTTGAACTACGTCGTTACCTTTTTTTTTTTGAAAATGCCAAAAATGTGGGTCGGTCGGTCGGACGACGCCTCACGGAGATAAAATAGAGGATGGCCTAAACTGCAAAATTACCCTCTGTAATCGATTTGTTAGCACGCATGTTTTTCGTCATTTCTTTTTATCGATAGCTAAGGCATTATTTTCTGGTTTCATTTTCATTGAAGAATTTCCCCAAAACAAACCAGTTAACCGCTAAATTTTCTTTTGAAATTGGACGCAACTCTGGGTTTGTTTGTTTGCGTTGTCATGGCAAATAATCTTTTTTTGGATTTTGCGTTTTTTTGACGCTGAAGAATCCATTTATCCGAGAGCACAAATCCGTTTTTGGATTTCCCAAAAAAACGCACCCTTTTGTAGGTCTGTATTATAACAAGGTCAACTCCAGCCTCACTTTCAGTTAAAGGCCAGGTAACTAAGCACAAAAATGTAAAAAGGTCTATTTGAGGTTATGGGAAGACCTTGGACAGCAATGACCAGAACCAGGTTGCTGACCAGCGGTTTTCGTTAAAACAATTGTTTGCCGGGGATGCTCATTCTCGCGGGCTCAGAACATCTGGTTGTGGTCATTGTTATTTAAGGTTTTTCGAGGTTATGTGACCGACTTGGGCACCCCACAATTCTTAGTTTGCACTCACGTGATTAGACAGCCATGTTGGTGTACAAACACAAAAGCAAAATGTTGCTCGCGCTTTGCATAATAATGGCGCCAAATTCCCAAAAGACTTTTTCGCTATTGTTTAGTACACAAATATGACTGCCAATGACGTCAGGTGCAAGCCAATGATAGATTTTCAATTTTCTCTCCAAACAACCACACTGTTGATAACAATATTATACATGAAATGTCGGTGAACAATTTCCTTGCCTTATGATGACCCGGAACAATCGCGAAATGTTTACAACAACGCGAAGTTATCTTTCCAAATGCTCTCGTGGCCGTCGTCGTTTAGCTTCTGTTAGGAAGTTTAAGAAGAGACGATAGCTACGGCATCGACAACGCCAACGCCAAAAAGCAGTGATATTATTGGTTAAAAGAGGAAAGACTGATAGTTCTGCAAGTGCGGCATGCAGAACGTGCGGCATGCATTTTTGTCCAACAACTTGAAATGACCAATTTTCAGGTTTTGACGACAACGCGGACAAACAGAAGTGAATCTTTCCTTCTCTCTCTTTGCTTTTAATCCGTACATACCAATCTGGTAATAGTATATTTCGCCCATATTGTACAACATAAACAAGACGGAAACATCGTGAAACGCTGAGAATGGCTCAAACTAATAGTTTGAAGTGACGTTTTCGTCGCCGTATAGCCTTCGTGGTTTCTTAAACTCTCTGATTAGCGACTGTCAGATTAGAGTACGAGAACGACGACAGCCTGGTTTTCACTAGCGACGCAAGTACAAGCGCAAACATAACAAGCTTATGATAGTGAAAACGAAAGTCTACATAAGTATAAAAATCAGCCATGGCATTCGCTATTTTGTTCTAATGCTCAGACGCGGAGAATCTGGAACGAGGGCTTTAATTGGCCAGACGTGGCAAACTTCCTCGTGTTTATGCTGCGTTTCGTTTTCACACAACACAAGCGAACTCAAGCATAAGCTCAAGCACAAGGAAAAGGAAAATCATTGATCCTTGCGCCTGTGCTTACGCTTTTCACGGTGAAATAAGCGCTCTTATGCTTGCGCCTGCGCTTGCATCGCTTGTGAAAACCAGGCTTGCGAGTACGAGTTTTCTCTACTGGACACCCGCATTACGTTTAAGTAATGATCCGTGTAAGGTGGATAGCAATTTCCTTTGTTATGCGGCAACGGGGCTTTCCCCACATAGGAATGTTATCATTTTTACACAGAGAATGCATAAACCTACAGGAAAGCCGTTAACGCAATAAAATTCATTTACAGCCCACTTTGGAAGCGTGTTTTTCTGTGTTAAAAGATTTTGACCAATCACAAGAGTTGAAAACAAAAGCCAAGAAACGTTTACAATTTTACATGTTCCCCACATACGATTTCTGTGGAATTCATTTAAACTGAGACCAGATGAAAGATGGAAGATGGTTGGAAAGTAAGGATGAATATAATACTGCTTTTATGAAGTTTTGTTAACTTTTGCTGTTTAAGCCAATCAGAAGTAAGTACAGACAATAGAAAAGTTATCACCTTTTTGCATACCAGTTGAATTCCAACATGTTCGTTGCCGTTGTTGCTATCGTTCTTATCTGGACCGTCTCTTAAAGAACGAAAATCTTCGAAATGCGGGTGCTCAGAACTGAGAACTCGTACACCGATTTTAAGGTCGCTATTTTGGCGATGACGACGGCTCAGTTAAACTAATATTTTTACCGTTATGTTATTTTTTAAAGATGTAACGAGTTTTTACAATATCACCAAGGATTCGACAACTGCAAAGAAAATGGAAGAACTTTACCACGATAAAGACAATGTTGACTTATGGGTAGGAGGCCTTGCCGAGGACCACGAAGAAGGCAGTGAGCTGGGACCGACTTTCCGAAGGTGAGTTTCTTTCAACGAACGAAGTGAATTTTGTTTCAAAAACAATTCTGTGGCGCATGGGGATTGACTTGTAATTCTGACTTACTTTGTTACGAAACGATGCATAGCTCAAAATATGAAAAGCCTGTGAAGTGGAAAGTCATTCATTTAATGTACGAGATCTGTACAGGCACCTCTGCGCAACAAGTTCAAGTTGTTGAAAGGTTGTATGTATAACTATATCCAGTGGATAGGTCACAATCCAGAAACGTTGTCCAAGCTTTCGTGCACACATGTGCACTTACTTACCGGTAGATGTGCCTGGAGTGTGCATATTCATGGTTGCGGGGAGAAATACTGAAATCATTGCAGAGACTGAAACTGTTAGATAGAGACTTATCCACCGGACAAAGTTATCGGGCTTTTGAACAACTGAGGAAAACTTGCTTACGGTTCGCTATTGGATACGTACGCACAGATCCTTTGTTCGTAGTACAAATACCAACTACTTCGTAACCGAAAGTGAGATCTTTTCGGGAAATTCCCAATCTGGAGTCTTGCTCTATTGACCACGCTTTCGCTTGGTCAATACTGCAACACCAAGGTTTGAGATTTTCCTATAAAGACAGAACGTTCCAAGTCAATAAGTTGTTTATTATTTGGTCTTATAATTAATTTAAACGGAAAGGATCACTTCTCATCCAGTAATGTGAGCGCTCATCAGTTCATTCGTCGCTCAAGTCTGGTAAACTAACGCGTATTCCGTTAGAAAATAGGTTATTTTGGGTACAAATGATTACAATTTTCCGAGGACAATTTCGTCGACATTCTCAAGAAGCAAGGGCCAAAGAGATAAGTGCCAATATTCGGCATCAGAATTCTAATTTGCAGAATTCGTAACTATGGTAGAATAATGCCCTAGCACTAGGCCAATTAGCGTGCTCGTTTTATCGGCAATGAGCAGTGGCCATATACAAAGGTAATATGTTCTTTTCCTGTTCCTTTTACGCGCGTCGGCAACGGAAAGGTTACTGACACCACGTTGTCCAGTTCAGGCCACTTGCTTTTTTTTTTTTGTAGTTATCCAGAACAAGTACCTACACAAGTAATTGAACGCAATAAATGTCAGCTAACAAGGGAGCCCATAAGAGGGTTGAGGCTTATACAACCTGGTTTGCGTAGCTACAAGGAGAATAATAAAAACAAATGCTGATTGACGCGCGTAGAAAAGACCTCACATTAGTATTCTATTTCACAACACTCTCACTCGCACTCACTGCTCAAGAGAGGTATGGGAGCGTTGATCGAGCGCCAAGAAGACAATTTTTGCAATTGCGTAAAGAAGCCTGAATAATTCAGGACTTGAACGGGGTTTGAACCCGTGACCTCGCGATACCGGTGCGACGCTCTAACCAACGGAGCTATGAAGCCACTGACGTTGGGAGCTGGTCATTTGTGGGTTCCAATGTTCCCATGAGGATTGAATCAACGATGAAATGATATCTGAAATGGATCAAATATGAACTGCGGATATGAAATAAAGTGACTATGATCCTCGCAGTTATGAACGCAATTTTTGCAATTGCGTAAAGAAGCCTGAAAAACTCAGGACTTCAACGGAGTTTGAACCCGTGACCTCGCGATACCGATGCGACGCTCTAACCAACTGAGCTATGAAGCTGGGAGCTGGTCATTTGTGGGTTCCAATGGGGGTTCCAATGTTCCCGTGAGGAGTGAATCAACGATGAAATGATATATGAAATGGATCAAATATGAACTGCGGATATGAAATTGCGTTCATAACTGCGAGGATCATAGTCACTTGATTTCATATCCGCAGTTCATATTTGATCCATTTCATATATCATTTCATCGTAGAATACGCCTTACTCGAAAATGGCCAACATTCAAAAATTCTTTTGTTTGCTTGCAAATTAGCCCTTGTTGCCTCGTTCAAGGTGAAATATTCTTTTGAATTTTAAGCTTAAGAACGAGGTAACGAGGGCTAGTTTTCAAGAAAACAAGAGAGTACTAAAACAGCGACCATTTTGGAATAAGGTGTATGCAGTGAGAGTCATTTTGTATCATTATTAATCCTCCCTAGGGATCACCCAGCTCACGGGAATCCGTTAAGCCAGATTGGGTGAGAATACCTCTGGGATTTAATCTTCGCGCTTCATGAATAGCTTTTTTTGTTTTGTTCTTGCATCCACTCTACCTTAAACTATGCAGGTGATCCTAGAAAACCAGAGGTGGTGAAAAAAATTCAAGAATAATAAAGAAAACCAATCTTTTCTTGTAGAATCATTATGCTTAACTTCCTGAGAGTAAGAGACGGTGATAGGTTCTGGTATGAGCAATATCTCACCAAAGAAGTAAGTATTCATTTCCCTTGCCTTCTATAAGGTGAGCAGTCACGAGGGGTCATGTTGCACGGACATCTTACAGCCACATGTTGCAGCGACAAAAAACTTGTGTAGTGCACACTGAGGCGACATGTAGCAGGGACCTGTAGCAGGGACAAAATCACAACATGTGCACAAACATGAAAATGTTGCGGGTACATGTTTCAGTGATATTTTGCGGCGACATGTCCCCTCGTGTGAACTGATACTTTTATAACTGTGCAACACCAGTTTGGAGTTGATTTTGTCTCCGCAACATGTCCCATGAAGTTCAGCTTGTGGAGATAGTTATGAAACTGGACAAGTTCCTTTGTTTCATGTTTTTGTCCGTATTTTTGGCCTTTACCCTGCACAAAACACACCTTTTTTTGAGAAGATAACCAATCAAATCCTTTGATTAAGTTATGCGCAACTAATTTGCGAGCCCGTGCGAAGCGAAAACAAAAGATTGTGCAGGGTCACGGTTAATTCAACATCGATTGCAACAACATTGCTCTCGCTTTTGAAAGTTCTAAGGTTTCATAACCAGTCCCTCGATTAACTATGGTCACATGGATAAGATCGCATGGATCAGATCTGCAATTACTGATGAGCGAAAAATTCTCGGGTTTGTGTGTCTCGGTCCGTAAAACAGCAAGAAGAGCGATGCCATTATTCAGCCATTTGCAACCGGTATTTCTCTCATCAATTAGTACGTGTGATAGATTTAAAAATTAGTTGTTGTGGATTGACTCAAAGATGATATTTTACAAACTGCATTTCCTCAGAACGTACCGTTTTTGGCACTCGGGCCATAATGTTCGTTATAGTTCATCACATCAAGAGAATTCGTCCTGTATAAAGACAGGCAAGAGACGCATTACGCGTCTCGATGAAGTAAATAGTTAGTGCGCCTCTAGAATAAAAATAGCCAGTGGGTGAAAAATTTATTTTTTAAGGGACGGAGTGCTTACGCTACCCTTTGACTCTTCTGTGTTGACAGGAAATCGATAAAGTTCATTCCCTGACACTCGGTGAAATCATACGGCTGAATACTGGATTCAAAACCGCACCAGATCGCGTGTTCTTTTCGTCCCAGTACTGCGAAGGCGTCAAGGATTTTCAGTGCATACCGCATAACGACAGCGCCGGGAAAAATCATGAAGAAAAAACGACAAAGCCGAAGCAGCCATGTCAGACAAACGCTTCGGCGGCTGATGACAATGATTCATGCGATGCGTTAATCCCTATCTTAATAGGGATATGTTCACTGTTCTTCTTCATATCCGCGATATTGTTTGTGTTATATCTCAAACGTTGGTTTCACTTGCGACAGTGCAAACGATTAAAGGATCTTTGCAATGCGAAAAACCAAACGGAATTTAAAATGAAACACTTTGAAGCAAATAGAATTTAGTCAGTACGAACTCTATAGATGGTATATTTCTTCCTCTACGGGCGTTAATGATTAGACGAAGGACCACCTGGACGCGGTTCAATTGCTTGAGCTTCCTGGATCGTGAAAAGAAGGGGGTATAGCTTTGCTTAAGAATCTCTAATCGATCATCATTATCGTCATTGTCATCATCATCATCATTATCAAAAACAGGAGCTCAACAAGGGGAACCTCTATCTCCCATACTTGGCCCAGGAGTCAAACCTTTACCGAGTAGATTTATTTATAGAACGCCTCCCTTGGGAGATTCGGCACGCGCACTGTTGTAAAAGCCAATCGAAACAGAGCTATCTCTGTGTCAAGCGAAATGTGATACTTTCCGCGAGAAATCTGTTCCTAAAAATAACTTTACTCGGGAGATGGTTGCCTCAAGGAATTAGTGGAGAAAGAGGCTCCCCTTGATGAGCTGCTCATTTTATATCACTCAGAGGAAGGGTAGAAGAGAATATTCATTGTTATTGTTCAACACATTGTGACAATGTCCTAATATGGTTATAGCACGCTCAATATTCGTCGTGCTTACTCAACAGATATCCTGCGATATACGTTATTTTGTGTGTCGCGGAGAAAAGTGGTAGTTTTCCCAGCTTTTTTGTCCAATAAACGCAGAAAATTGTGCTTTGTCATCAATGCGTTGAATAATATGACAATTATCCTGCTAAATCTTGCGAAATATCGCCTGATTTTAGCCGACTCGGCCTATGGCCTCGTTGGCTATATTCCAGGTGATATTCCGCAAGATGTCCCAGGATAATTGTTAATTATAGGGCTTAAATAAAGAGGCTCAATGGATGCGGGAGATAATTTCAATGCAAAACAAAACTTTTGAACAAAACGCGTCATTTGATCCTGTCGCGATAAAGTATTCAACATGTTACCCGATTTGTGGTGTCGTCAAAGCCCCTTCCTCCCTGGTTCCCGAATAACACGTTTCCTTTGTTGTCAAACGTGCAACCAGAAACGGAACATTTAGTGAACACTCAAGGAATTAGTGGAGATAGAGGTTACCTTTGATGAACTCTTGTCGTAAATCATCGCAGTCGGGAGGTGAAGAAACGACGACGGCTACGGAAACGACAAGGCCCGAAAGCAAGAATATTATTGTGTTGAAGAAGGTTAAAATGGTCCTGCTACGCCTGCGGCATGCATTT
>NC_090880.1:24558596-24566096 GCF_036669935.1 Montipora foliosa
TTTCCTACCACGGCGGCAAAGAGCAAGAACACATTCACGCTCAGCGCAAGTCCCAGCGAAAAATCCAAAACTGGAGAACTCCCAAAAGGTTCGTCGCTATTAAGACATAATTCATCATAGACAGGGAGGGCCATGGTATCCGAATTATTAGAATTTTGGTCCATTGTTTGCTTATCGATTCCTGTGTCCACGAATCAGTTCTCTTGATTATATAGAGACCTTCAAGAAGATCAAGATGCTGATGGTGCAGAAACGATGGTTGTCCACTAACTTCGAACTGAAATCGGTATGAAAGTCCTCAATGCCATCATGTTATCGCACGATTTGTTTTCTCGTGGTTGACGGTAATTCATCAAAATGAGAACGATCGATTAGGGAAATATGTCTTTTCCACGTACTTCGTCTGTCAAGTGGTCGATTTCACCGTCAGTAGATCTTGGGAAGTATGCAAGATTCTATCATTTGAAATTACGAAAAAACTTATTAGTCCCAAGACCATGATGAGCACTTGAACTAATTGTTTCCATACTTGAAACGTACGCACTGCAGAACCCTTTAATCGTCCTTTAAATAAGTCTATAGTGGATGCAAATTTTCGCAGTTTCCTATCCTCGCAGGTAATTTGAAATCCATTTGGTTCATGGTAAAGCAGGTAGATCGAGGTAGTGAAAACAAGCTGTTGTTCGTCCTCTAAAGAAACCATGCACGCCTACATTTGAAATATCTTTTGTCTGCATTGAATATGTTTTTTTCTTTAATAAAAAGATGTCGAGGTCATTTTCTTCGTGTTGACTGGCGTTAAGAAATTAATAGTATTTATCAAATACTTTATGATTTCGTGATCCCACCTGTCTACATGAGTGAACGAACAAACCATGTGAACTTGAAGGCGCATCTGCAGTTTTTAGTTTGAAAGACTGATGATTTGCAGAAAGACAAAAAACCCAAACGATAAGGCATCGAATAAAGTGTCAAAAAACCTAGAGTTTTTGGAGCTTTTAGTTCTGTGTCTTTTCATGTTTTTGAAGGACTTAACTTTGACCGGCGCGACGCACTCGCCATTTTTCGCGCGATTTTTCTTTCAATCAGACATAGGGCCGCGCAAGCGTCTAATTGAACGCTTTTTTGCTGTTTATTTGGAGTTTTGCCGTTCCATTTTCCATTAATTTATACCAAGGAGTTCCGAACACCTGGCTTATAGGACGTTTTCAACCAACCTCTAAGGAAACCAATAACAATAGAGAAATGCCACTTTTTACGAAGTCTTTGAGGCAAGTAAAGTGCATTGATTATTAAAATGCTCCCATCCGTTTCGTTTCACTGATAATTAAAACGTTCTTCTAGCCTAAAGCAGATGTTGCGATTTGACAGAAAAGAATTTTAATGTCACGTAGCCAGTACATTTAAGAATCGAATGGACTGTTGAGTGAGTTCGGAAATTTTAGATAACGAAGTAGTTGCTTCAAAGTTGCCATAAATTGCCGAAGGTCACGTGTACATTGCTAATGATCCGTTTTGTAGGCCTAGTTCGAGCTAACAGTCACTGACTGAGTAGGGAACCTTATTTGGTGTGAAACACAAAATAAAACAAAAATTAAGAGAAGCGTTGTGACGTTCCATTTTAAGTGCTGATTCTACGGGTTGGAGTCCCGAACTCACCAGTGGATTCGCCTGTGTTGGGTCACATCATCTGGCTTTTTCATTAAAGAGCTAACTCGCTACCTCTTTAGAAGTTCATAAGCTTCCATAGAGGTCTCTATTAAAAATCAGATACAACATCCGTGGGGCTTAACAATCACTAATAAGCTATGTGTTACAAAATCACAAAAACTAAGTTAAAAAGAACAAGAAATGAATCTAAAAATACATCTGCTTAGGGTAATCTGATTACAAAAGTCCGCTTAAACCGTTCAGTTTTCACTCTGGGGAATATGAAGTCATGGCTATTGTCTCTGAGAGCCACATCACTTTTCGGTGGAAACAAGTTATTCAATATGTGACAAGTATCACTTGTTATTCAGTTAGAGAAATCGCGATCTCTGCTCCTTATTACCTACTCAGTTCTGAACTGGTTTTCTTTCAAACCACGATTACCAATTAAGTGTTCGTGAGTTCTACTCAATTGACAAGCAGCCAGAGGGCGAAGTCAGTCTCCTCGTGCTAAATTCCGGCCTGTGTGCGACTTTGCTTTTTTGTGTGTGTTTATGATAGCTTCTTAATCTTTACTGCACTACCAAGAGACCCTGGGAACAACGTAATCAAACCCTCATATCATGTTTCTTGGTTTTAAAAGCAAGGTTACAACCCGATTTTCGACGTTCTCAGTTGCAGCTTACATGACTGAGTAATCGTTTGAATCTCTCCTTTACCTCTCTTATTTTCAAACAATATAGCACAGGATTAACAGCCGAGTTAAAATACAGTAACGTAAGAGCAAAGGCGTGGCAGATAACCACCTCTCTTTGAGCGCCAAAAACGCTCCAAAGAGCCGCTACCATTATATAAGGCAAATAACACGACATCAAAACACAGTACACCCACAGCGCAGTGGACAGAGTTTTCTCGTAATGTATGCTACTAAAACTGCTAACTCCACTGACGACCTGGCTTGATTCGACCCAAGCGACTTTTCTTTGCTTTCGATGTTTCTTCTGTTGGCGAACTTTGTGGTGAATCCAGCCATAGCTAACGGTAGAAATAGCAATGGCAAGAAATGTGCCAATTATCTGAAGGAGATTGAATGCTTCTCTGTTCCACAAGCTGGTCAAACCAGATACAAACTGACAAGCCAGGTTACAACCACGACAAGGCGAACTCGGCCAAGCGAAACCACTTGTCGATAAGTAAGCCGTAAGTGAAGCGCCAATAATCTATCTACACTGATTTCTGAGGCTGTTAGCAACGACACACCGCACATGGCGAATCCGGTTACCTCGAGGTAAGTCAAAGCACTTTGACAAAGAGATCTGTTGCCCGTAATGTTCGATATCAAGTACACGAGATTCAACGGCTGAACAATGACTCCAACGCAAAGATCGCTGGCCGCTAACGAGTAGAACAGTGTTCGAGATGAGGAATGAATCGAGACGACCTGGTGGAATATCCGCACAATTAGTGTGTTTCCTACCACGCCGGCAAAGAGCAAGAACATATTCACGCTCAACGCAAAACACAGTGAAAAAGCAAACACTGGCGAACCCGCAAAAGCTTTCTCCTGATTATGACATAATTCATCATAGACAGGCAGGGCCATGGTATCCGAGTTATTAGAATTTTGGGCCCGCATTGTTGGCTTATGGATTTCTATATGCACGAATTATGCTCTTGATTATATAGAGACCCTCAAGAAGACCTTTTGGTAAGAAACGATGATTTTCCACTTCAAACCAAAATCTTATCGATTTGATATCTCGCGGTTGAAGCTAATTCATTAAATCCACGGCGATCGATTATTACGGAAGCAAAGAAAATTGGAACCATTTTATGCAAATTTCAGATGCGTTTTCTAACCCAAATTCTTCGTCTGTCAACTGGTCAAATCAGTTGGTCTTTTGAAGTAAGCAAGATTCTATCATTTGAAATGGGCCCTTTGCAGCTGGTGATCACATGGTACAAAAACAGCCATATTGGAACGAGAATTGCGCACTTGGACATCTAAAACAAAGCAAGTTAATCTAAATTTTCTTTGTTTTAGATGTCGCAGTGCACAATTTGTCCAATTTGCTTACTAGTATGGCGGTTTTTTTACCATGTGGTCGCCAGCTGCAAAGGGCCTATTACTAAACAATTAAGTTATTAGTCCTCGAGCTCAGACCATGATGAACGCTTCCAATTGAACAAATATTAGCCTCCAGAAACGCACGCGCGCCAGAATCTATGTCGCGTTATTAGTGTCAAAATTCAAATGTGCAATTCGCAATTCAAACATTCAATATAGCTATTCAAAGTTAAGATTAGGGTAAGGTTAGTGTATGAAAAGTTTCAATTTACTTTTTGCTCTGTCGACCATTTAACCTTCAATTCAATTAAATATTTGAATTGCTAAACTGAATGTTTGAATTACCGAATTGAATGTCTGAATTTTTGAATTGAATGTTTGAATTGCCTAACTGAAAGTTTGAACAGCACGTTTGAATTTTGACACTAAAAACCGTAAACGCGCCAAAAGAACCTTCAATAGTCCTTTGAGTATCTTTATAGTGGATGCAAATTTTCAAAGATTTTTATCCACGCAGAAAGTTAGAAATCCATTTGGTAATGGTAAAACCAGCCTGCGAATACGTGCAGTCGCCGCTCATCGGTCCCGAGCACCAGAAGCGATGAGAGGTGGCTGTATTCGCAGGCTTTGGTAAAACAGGAAGATCGAGACCGTCAAAACAAGCTTCAAAGAAACCACGCGAATATTTGCGATAGATATTGTGTTTTGTCTGCGTTGAACATGTTGTTTTCTTTAATAAAGAGATGTCGACGTAATTTTCTTCGTGTTGACTGGCATTAATAAATAAATAGGCTCATGAAATACTTTGTTTATGCCGATTTTGTGATTCCACCAGTCTACACGAGTGAACGAAAAAACCTAATTGGAGATCTGGGAGATGATGAGAGCAAAGCACATCTACTGGTTTTACTTTAAAAGACTAATTCTTTGCAGAAAGACAAAAAAGAATATTAAAAAAAACACAAAGATAAGGTATTCAATGAAGTGTCAAACAAACCTGTGGCTTGTACAGCTTGCGTCAATCTCATTTACTACCTAAGGTATCAAATTCAGGATGGCACTTTGCCAGCAATTTCAAGATCCCATTTACTTGCCTTACGATTGCCTCGTTGCGTAGCTTCTGGAAACATTTGAGAACGAAACATAATATGAACGACGACGACGACGACGCCTACGAGAACGTAGCGAAGCAATGGCCGTGTTTTCACGAGCGATTTTTCAAGTCGCTTAGCGAGTGACAACTGAAAATTCCGTGAAAACAGTTCCTTACCTTACTCGCCTAAAGTTAAGCGAGTCAGCAAATTTCAATATAATTCTCATTAAATCTGGGAGTTTAAGCGAGTTGGCAATTACTTTCGGCCAATAAGGAGTTGCTCGCTGCTGTTATTCAAATCGGAAATGCAACAGGCGTACTATTTTTATTATTTTTATTTTCGTATTGTCAAGTTCTCTCTTCTCATTTCATCTTACCCGTGAAAACACGTATCATTTTTAAGTCGCTTAACGAAGTCTGCAAACAAACCACTTTCAGCAATGTTAAGTGAGACAACGGCTGTCTGGAATAGACGGCCATAGTTAGAAAAAATACAAATTTTATTAGCACTCCCTAAGGGGGCTTTTCGGGTTGTGTCGTACCTCAGTGTACGGACTTCAGGATTGGCCAAAACAACAATAGTCTTATAGAACGAACAAAGATATTAACAATGGATTTAGCACAGAAAACAATAAGAAGTACCACACTATACAGGCAATGAAAGATAGCGTTCAACAAGAGGTACGATCCTACCCGGCTTTTCAGTACTAATTCTACTATGTACTGTAAGTTACATTAAAATTACGATCAATTAAAATGGTCAATAGAAACTAGTAGATAGGTAAGATAAAAGGCATGCCGAGAAATTACAAAATTTACATATAAGAAGGTAAAATTATGTGACAAGATTGTGCTGTGAAGATAAAAAATCAAGCAAGAGTTTACCTCGTAATGTCCTTTTAAAGATATTAAGAGATTCTCTTAGCTTAAGGTTACTCCCTAGACTATTCCATAATGACACTGTTCGATAAAAAAGGTCTTTGTCCTGTAGTGGTCTTAAAATATGAATATTTAATAGTTGGTAATTTCGAGTCTCACGACCACTTATCTCCGCTCGCTTTAAAAAAGCGAGGAAAGTTAAGCGGGAGCTTGTCCATTCATGCATTTGAAAGCAAGCACAGCATCACGATAGTACAGTTGCGATTTAAGGTGGCTCAAACCAGTTTCAACGCCTACAAGGGACGCTTTTATTAGAAGGATCGGCACCACAACGTTGTATCATGTATTTGCAATTTTGTGGTACCAAATGAAACACGAATTATACCTGAACAAGATACAGTCATTATTGTGACATAATATGTCACCCTGGCAACGGGCAAGCCCTGTAAAAACACCCTTTATTTTTTTTTAGTTACTTATATCTCAAAAACAAACTCGGTGATCCCAATCTTTTTTTTCCGAAAGTAATCAGAAGGGCAAGTTGAAACTCTCTGCAAAGTCTAAAAAAATTCTGTCTGGCGGATTCAGAGCCACCATAATTCTGTGATTTTTTTAAGATGGCTCGTAATCTGCTGGACGGAGTTTTTTTAAACTTTGCCGAAAGTTTCATCGTGGCCTTCTAATCACTTTTCAGTAATCAAAAAGGGGGTCGCCGGGTTCGTTTTTGAGATATGAGCAACTAGAACAATTAAAATTGTTCGAATTTTTCCAATGAAAGCGTTTGTATCCGGAAAAAAATTAACTTCAAAACGCTTATTTCTTCTTTCAAATTCGAATTGGCTGTTGAGTGGGTTCGGAAAGTAGTTGCTTCAAAATTGCCATAAATTGCCGAAGGTCACGTGTAGATTGCTAATGATCCGTTTTGTAGGCCTGGTTCGAGCTAATATTCACTGCTTACGTATAGAAATGAGCAGAGTGAAACACGAAATTAAACAAAAATGAAACGAAGCGTTAGGACGCTTAATGCTGATCCCAAGGTTCGAGTCTCGAACTCACCACTGGATTTGCCTGTGTTGGGCAACATCATCTCGATCCCTTTGTAAGGAGCTAACTGCTTTCCTTTTTAGAATTCTTCAGACATCTTTTTCAAGAAGAAACAATACAAGTGGGGCTTAATAATCAGTAATAAGCTAGGTGTTACAAAATTACTAAAACTATGTTAAAAAGAACTGAACAAAAAAAAAAATACATCTGCTTATAAAGGACCGTTTAGACCGTTCGGTTCTCACTCTGGGGAAAATGAAGTGATGGCCGTTGTCTCTAAGAGCCATAGACCGAATGCATAAGTGGCGGCCAAAAAAATATTCTCTTGTTTATGTGCTAATTAGACTCACTAGCCTCGTAGGCATGTACAAATTACAAAAGAAATGTTACTTGAGAGCGAGGCTAGTGAGTCTAATTAGCACATAAACAAAATAATATTTTTTTGGCCGCCATTGATGCATTCGGTCTATATTACGTTTCGGTGGAAACAAGTCATTCAATGTGACATCTGAGCATCACCAGTGATTCTGTTAGAAAAATCGCGATCTCTACTCCTTACTACTTTCTAGTAAGGTTTCTTAACACTCGTTTTCTTTCAACTACGATTACCGATTAAGTTCCCATGAGTTTTTAATGTCACGGTGTCTTAATGCTCAATTGAAAAGGAGCCAGAGGGGGGAGTCAGTCTTCTCGAGCTACTCAAAACCCGTACCAGGCAAGCCCGGCCTAGTAAACTTCAGCGGCTTGTGTGCGACTTCGCCTTTTT
>NC_090880.1:24581096-24583596 GCF_036669935.1 Montipora foliosa
TTCACGCTCAGCGTAAATGCTAGCGAAAAATCAAAAACTGGCCAACTCCCGAAAGGCTCCTTCCGGTTAAGACATAATTCATCGTAAACAGGCAAGGCCATGGTATCGGAGTAATTAGAAGTTTGGGGCATTGTCGGCTTATCGACTCCTGTGTCCACGAATCTGTTCTCTTGATTATATAGTAACCTTCAAGAACACCTCTTGAGAAAGATGCTTATGGTGCAGAAACGATGATTGTCCACTGACTTTGAACCTAAATCGGTATGAAAGTCCTCAATGCCGTCATCTTATCGCCCGATTTGTTTTCTCGCGATTGAAGGTAATTCATTAAACCGAAAATGATCGAATCGGGAAATATTTCTTCTCCACGTTCTTCGTCTGTAAACTGGTCCATTACACCGTCAGTAGATCTTCTGAAGGATGCAAGAATTACGAAAAAAGTTATTAGTCCGGCTTAGACCATGATGAACACTCCCAAATAAAATATTCTTTTGTTTTATACGGCGAGCAAAAATCAAAAGAATTTATGTTTCAAAATGAGGGCAGTAGGTCTAATAAACATAAAGACAAAAGAATATAAAAGTAGTTGCCATTTATAAAAGTGGTCTACTGAACAAATAGTTGTTTCCATAACTGAAACGTACGCAAGCCGGAACCCCATTAATCATCCTTTCGTTTATTAGTATTAATATTATTATAAGGTACTGAAACATTGCAGCCAGCTGGCTGAATTGCGTTATGAATACAGTATATAATGTAAGTTAAAAACTAATGTTTTTTGCATACAATGCTTAATGAAATTAAATATCGTCGTCCTTTTAATAGATAAGTCTAGAGTAGATGCAAATTTTCGCAGATTCCTATCGATATCCACGCAGGTACTTAGAAATTCGTTTGATTAATGGTAAAACAGGTAGATCGATGTCGTCAAAACAAGGTGTTGTCCGTCCTCCAAAGAAACCGCGCCTACGTTTGTAATAGTTTTTTGTGTTTTATCTGTGTTGAACACGTCTTTTTCTTCAAGAAAAAGATGTCGATTTCATTTTCTTCGTGTCGACTGGCGTTAATAAATAAACAGGGCTCATCAAGTACTTTGCAATTTTGTGATCGCACTTAAAATGGGTGAACTGGAAGGCGCATCTGCAGTTTTTATTTTGAAAGACTGAGGCTTTGCTAAAAGCGAAAAAACCCAACATCAACTAAAAAGTCACTCCAAAATATAGCTTAGCTCTATCGGGAGTATTTCGCGATTATTCCGTTTCGTTCATCGTGTACAATACGGGCGAACTACCCTGTAACTGGATGGGTACGAACGATTTTAAAGCAAAAATAGAAAATGAATATTAATGGTTCATTGTTGTATGCTCACGTTGTCGTCAAAACCTAAAATTTGGTGATTTCGCGTTGTTGTTTTGTGGGGTGCGGCAAAAAATGCACGGAAATTCGTGCTGCTCGCCCTTTTTTTAACCAATCGTATTCTTGCTTTGTGGCGTTGTCTTTGTCGTAGCCTTCGTCAACAATGAATGAAGGGGTAGTTTCTAAAGAAACTGTGGTGCTGCGTCGGTGGGCAAGTAGTATACAAAAATTTGGTTTTATCAACGGAGTTGATAATGTAAATTGGCCACCGTACAGAGATTCTAAAAGCTGACGTTTCGAGCGTTAGCCCTTATCCAACTAATATCCAATGCCAATATCCAACTAGCCACTTCTCAATTCTGCCCCTTTAAGGACACCAGGTGTGAGATTTGACTTCTTTAGTTTCCGCAGGAAAAAGGTTTTGCACTTTGTGGCTACTAAGTAGCCTATTTTGCGATATCTTCATTGGTGTATCTCAGATATGCATTTACTGATGAGCCATAACAATAATGAGCCTGATTCTCGGGTTTGTGTGTCTGGGTCCATAAAAACAGCAAGAGGAACGATGCCAATATCCAGCCATTTACAACCGGTGCTTGTCTCATGAAATAGCACGCCTGATAAATTTAAAAATTAGTCGTTGTGGATTAATTCAAAGACGAACAGTTCTATTTTAAATATGTTACAAACTGCGTTTCCTCAGAACGTACCGTTTTTGGTACTCGGGCCATAATATTTGTTTTAGTTCGTCGTTTCAAGAGAATTCGCCCAGTATAAAGCCAGGCGAGAGACGCATTACGAAGGCGTTAAGGATCTTCAGTGCATACAGCATAACCGTTACGACAGCATCCTGAAAAATCATGAGGAAAAAGCGACAAAGCCTAAGCAGCCATGTCAGACAATCGCATCGGCGGCCGATGACAATGATCCACGCGATGCGTTAATTCACATCCGCGATATTGTTTGTGCTCTATGTCATACTTTGGGTTTCACTTGCTGCAGTGCAAACGAGTAAATCATATTTGCAATTCGGAAGAACCAAACGGAATTTAAAATGAACCATTTCAAAGCAAATAGAATTTAGTTCTTGTCTTCACACAACCACATTTATATTGCTAAGTATTTTTTCTCCATCAGAGATGAA
>NC_090880.1:24586096-24593596 GCF_036669935.1 Montipora foliosa
CAAGTCGCGGTTTGTCCTGCCCTGGGAGTTTATACTCGTATAAATAGTTCCTTTCGCCTATTATGTACGCCGCGACCAGAGTAAGCCGCGGCTTATTTTCTCTCGTATAAACGGCTCTAATATTTCATTACATTAGCCCCAAGATCTCCAATGGCTTATCAAGGAAACGGATGTAAATCATAGATGAAATCAGTAGTATCACACGGCCTTGACTGAGGGCGAAAAGAAAACTACATTAGATTTAATAGGAAATTAAACAAACACATCACACGAGTTGGCCAAAACAAAGAAATAGAATCATGTACAAAATCTTTCACACTGCTTTAAAAAAAAGTGGCAACTGCAAAGATAGCTGCATTATCATCAAACTTGATTGAAGGGGCACGCAATCTCGTCCCCAAAACTTCCTTTCGCTTTTCTTTTGGAGAGCACCAAGAAAACGGACTCTGGCCACTTCCAAGGCAGTCGGAAGTCCGCTCGTCGCACGCTCAGAAATTTGAAACGACAGCGAATGGAGCGGTTGTCAACGGTTACAAAAATGGATCTTCACTACGACTGCGCATAAATTGGAAGTGGCCAGAGTCCGTGTTCTTTGTGCTAACCAAAAGAAAAGTGGACTCTAGGGACGAGACTGAGGGGCGCCAAGATAGCAAAAAATCGTATTCAGATCTACGCTTGGACTTTCTTTTCCGGTGAAAGACTAACTTCAGTTTTCAATCTATTCGAGTTTCTTTTTTAGAGCCTGACTCGTGTAAAACGTGGCTAGTGCATGCTAGATGAAGAAGACTGCAACTGGCTTTCTTCAACAAAAATAGGTGTCAAATACTTCTCATCAAAACGTGACCACACGCCGACCAGCCAAGACTTCTCGAATTGTTTCTTTTCGATTCTCTCTTGCGGCGTGCTTCCAGAAGGATCATTAACGTCGATAAGACTCAATCGTCGAGCACGCTTCTCTTCCTCAAGGACATCTATTCCTGTCTTGATCTTCAAACAAGACAAAACGGGTAACGTTACTCCTCCAAAGACAATCACAGAAACTATCACTATAATGAGGGTAGTCGTTAGCATCATTTGTCGAGGAATTGAAACTGTGTTTCTCACAGCTAAAGCAAACGCGATCGCACCACGAAGTCCAGAGAAAAACATCATGTGTTGTAGATTTAAAGGTATTTTACGCGTTCTTCCAAGATTTAATAACAGAGAAAGTGGATAAATATTCAGAGCGCGCCCAACTTGTATGGCCATGAAAGACCAGCCGATGAAACCGGCGTTCCATTGGTGATTTGTGAAGGCAAACACGGATAGACCGATGTAAGAAAAGATAAACGTCTCTGCTAGAAAGTTTAGAAGTTCAAACGTTTGCATAGTGCGCGCTCGAGATTCTTCTGTAAGATTTCTATACGTGTAATGTTGCTGGGTAATACCGCAAAAGAGCACTGCGACAATTCCTGACCAATTGGAAAGCTCAGCTGCCAAAAACGTACAATAAGACATTAAAAAGAATAACGCTGTTTCCAAGATAGGAAAGCTGCCTATCTTGGTAAGCTTGGTTACGAGAGCGTTCACGCATGACAGAGCAGTTCCTATTGTGAAAGACCCCACGAAAATGACAATAAAATCCGCAATGGCTTTCAGAAACGATATGAAGTCGAAATCTCGAAGGTCGCTTTGGTTGTACGCCAAGTAGGTTTCGATAGCCCTGTAGAGTACGATAGCGACCGCGTCATTGAGAACGCTTTCCCCGAAAACCAGAGCATACAAGTCGAGATCTGCGTGAAGGTCGTGAAAAATCGCCAGGACGGTAACTGGATCGGTGGCGGAAATCAACGCGCCGAACAGCAAACACTCGGCGAAGTCGAAACTTTCCGTTACACCCGTCCACACGTTAAAACCGAAAACAAGCGAACCGGTGACGAAACACGATATCGTTGTTCCGAAAAATGCGTAGGTCATGATCGCGCCCAAGTTCCTGAAAAAATATCGTTTTTGAAAACTGTAACCAGCATAGAAGATTATCGGGGGAAGAAGAACGTAGAAAAATATTTCCGGATTAAACGAGGACTTGGACTCGATCTCGTTACCATCATCGGATGGCGCTGTTTGAGGCGGAAAGCGAATTCCTGTTAGAGTGTATGAATAGTCCGTGCCGTTGATCGTAACGTAAACGTTCTTAGGCGCAAAGGTTATGTTCCCGCAGTTTTTTAACTTGACCGCCACCGGTTTTCGATATCCATGGCTCTCGGAGTATTTGATTATGGCACCCACCACCACCCCTAAGATCATAGCCACGCCGGTTTCGTGAAAGAATTCGAATCGACGGATCTTGAAGAGCCAAATCATTAGAACGTTGATGATTAAAAGCGTGATTAGTATGAGCATGCTTAGGCTGTCTGTCTTGTGTGTGTTTTCCATTTCGTCTTCTTTCTTCCCTTCCAGTGTTGTTGGAGTTTCCACGGTTTGTACAAACGTGACGCAGAAAAGGAAAAAGTACAAAACTGCCAGAAAATTAGTCACTTTGAAGATCATCTTGCAGCTTGACAGAGAAGACATGATGCTAGGACCGACGTCTACACGGCTACTTAGTTTGCTAATCTTTCATCTCTGTGGAAATGACTGTTGTGAACACAGGATTGTTCTCATGACGGCGCCCAAAAAAAACGAAGTGGCAGTGTAACCTTTGTAAATGCTGTGTGAGCGCTGACTGGAAACCGTTTTCAAGATTTTATCTCTTAAATAAAATTGTGAAAGGACTTCAGTGATGATCTAATAGCAATTTGTTTCAGGAGCCTGCTCAATTGAGTCCAAGTTAACGCGAGCATTCAAAAATATGCTAAATTTTTAATGAGGGACCTGTTTTCTCGTTGCAAGGCCATTTGGCCAAAAGGGGATAAAAACAGGTGGGTGAGATGAACCGCAAAATGTGAAAAAATAAACTTTACGGCGGAGAAAGTACAGGCGACAACACGCCAACATTCGTAGAGAAAGATAAGAGAAAAACCAATCATGGTTTTTTTTTTCATATATGACAACAACAACAAAGGGTTTGTTGAAGATACATCACACCGAATTGCATTGTAGTGTTTGTATTTGCAAAGTTTGATAAGGATCTGTTTCAAATTCAAGCAAGCGGAAGGCCCAAATGGAAAAATTAATGCCCGACATGGACTGCACTTTTTGCAACCTTGCACCCATTGGAAAGCTTTGGGCTTTAAAGTGCTACATGACCAAAACATCAATTTTTATTTTTCTTTGGATTTCAAAACTATGTTAGCTAAACACTAAGTGACCCAAGTTTTAAGCCTTGATTTCTAAGACACCTGTTTATTTTAACTGGAATTTTCCTACTAAATGGTCTGCCACTATTAACTATAAAATCTTGAGAGACCTTGGATCGAGGACAAAATGACGTCAGACTCAATAGTTTTGAGAATGCAATGGGTGTGTACGGGGGATTAATTCATATGCATCACGGGAGTTTCGAGCTTTCAGACTTTTAAACTCGTGTTTTGCATAAATACTAAGTTGCGTTTACACGCTGAAATGTTAAGCTTGTGAATAAATTTCCCTAGATCCAACCCTCCGAGGTCCAATCGGTAAGTTTAGAACGTGAATAATGGCGGACAGTAAAATCCAAAACATAAACTCAAAGTAAACAGCCTGTGGATGAAAACCAAAGTCAAAATTTTGCCAGTCAAGGGTTAAGCAATCATACTTTCAAAGTCCGAAGAAACCAAGGAAGTGATTTTTTGATCATACTAAGATAAAAAATCACTTCCTTGGTTTCTTCAGACTTTGAAAGTGTGATTGCTTAAAACTTGACTGGCACTTTAATGTCTAGGAATTCTCCACAAGGGTATTAGGATTCTTAAGCAACCGCAAAAGACAACTTAAGTTCGGTTTTGAAATTCGAGTGGTCGTTGCGAGAAACTTCAAATCCTTCGTCACAAGACTCCGGATGGTGGTGTTGGTGGTGGTAGCGTTAGTAGTAGCAGCAGCAGCATATGTTCCACCAACAGTTAGTCTCCACTGATAAATTAGTCTTTCCAATCATTGGAGAGACCACAAACTTAGGGGCTGTTTACATGAGAAAACTTCCCCCCGGCGCGAGTTCCAGACTGGGATGACTACTTGATTTCGTATCGTGTCTACATGATGCCTACTGTATTTCATATCGTCTTTGCATGAAGGCACACTTTAAGTTTAAATAAATCCCATTTGGATTAACGAAATTCAGGCATGCGTCACCCGTTCCTGTCCACCAACATTCCCGTCACCAGAGCCTCAGATCTTATGTCTGCGCATGACCCTCAGTCACGGGCAAAAGAGAAGAGCTCTGGGGTCGAGATTGGTCCACCAAGAGGTCAAGTTCATACCGAGACTAGTGGTTGTTCCTCTTTTACGAGACACTGTTGCGAGATTTCGTATCGCAATGAAATTCTCGCCTTGGTAGAGAAAGCGAAGTGACCTCGCGCCGTTATGACACTTTCTGGTGGTACAATGTAAACGAATGCAAAGCCACAAGAGGGAACCGGAGTGAACTCGCTCCGGGACGAAAGACGGCCCGGTATCATGTAAACACCTTCTTATGGAACATCAAACCAATTCAATAGCCCTTATCGGAGTTATCAGCGGTTTTGCCGCATAAACGAGTTTAAGGGGTCATTTTGTATCGAATTGACCCTTAAGCCTCTTTTGCATGTAGTTATGTGCCTGCAGGCTCAACCCCAGTAAGGTCGTGGGTTCAATTCCCACCCTGGTCAGAGTTTTTCTGTCCTTGTGTGGGCCCATTTCCATCAGTAGGGCTAACGCTCGCATGGTTCGTATGGGGTACAAAACAAGCACCTCACATTACACTCTAATCAGTTAAGTCTGTTCAAATCCAATAAGGTCTATTGTTGGTTTTCCATTGAAAGGGTGGGGGTCGAGTCCAAGGGCACTTTGAGATACGAAAACAAGTCTTTACCCATACTAATACCGCAACTGCACAGATATGCCCTTCTCTCCATAGATATTGTTCAACCAAAATTTGTATCAGTAAGTCTATCGTTTGAGTTTTACAGGATATTTTAATAGCTTGTGATCTTCACTGGCTTAAAATATCCCTCAATGAAAAGCATGGCTTGATAAATGGACAGAAGGGGCGGGGTGAAGCTGTTTGAACTTGAATACAAGTTCACCCTGTACAGTACATGTATATGCAGCACAAGCCTATGGATGTTGCATAATATACACTGCCAGTTGACACAATGGCATGAAATTCGAAGTATGCTTAGGCTTATAAAGTTAGAGATAACAATCCAAGTTTCATTTATTATAATAGTTACTAATCCGCATTCAAAGCGGTACATTTAGCAAACAATATTGATTAGTCAACTTCAAGAAAATAGCATGCATAATGTCACTCAGTTAATTGAATATTCTCTTAAATCAATGTAGCTGTTGTCTGCAGTGGCTTCCAGTATACCGCTACAACTGGCATAAAAATACCAGTGAAGAACTTGCCTTCTTTTACAGCTTGAAACAAATGAAAGAGATCAACCATTGCTCCAATTAATCTACTCTGCAATCAGCATTAGACCAAGCCTATTTATTTTATGAAGCTTTCAATTTGACATCCAAATAAAACATCTCAGAGGTTGCACTTTGCACCTAATGTTACAAGGCATCACCTAAAGAAGGTTTTCTTGTTTCCTTAGTTTCATTACTTTGCAGGGCAAAAATTGCATACCACTTACAGTAATGTCATCAAGATTGTCAAAAATTAGGTGGCTTCTGGTAAATGTCACCACCAGCCTTGTTGTCTTGACTGGCTAGTGTACTGCACTGTAGCCAGAAAAAGTATTGCATCTCCCTTTTTTTCTACCTCCACCTTGTCACGCAGCTGTCTACCGCACAACCTTCTGACAACTCGGTGTAGTTCTTAGTAATAAAAAAATAATTTTAGTGCCTTCTTTCTACACATGTCTTTAAAACACAATACAGCATTCAATTTTGAAGCTCAGGAAATGCAAAAGCCGCTAAAAGAGCTGTCAAACAGCCCAACGGTAACTTTGAAAGACTGACGGTTGGCTAAACATGTTTAAGTGCTTAGGAATTTACTAAGGTTTCAGTCAATTGGGTGAATTAATGTTCTGCAGTCACCAAGTAATTTTTCAGTGGTTCTGATATAAAAAAAAGTTGGGAAATATGAAAGGAGCAGAGCAAACCATAGCAAAGTAGTGTACATAGCCAGACAATTTGCCCTTTGTCATTAGTGAACTCCCTGACACGTGAGTGGCATACCTGTAGCTGGCAGGGGACCCATTGACTTGATCACTCCAATGCAACCAAATCACAGTGACCCACTTCAGTGACCTTTAGATTGGAGTGTATGTGTGACTACAAGACTTAGTTGCTACTAAGTTCACAGCATGAGCAGTTTTGAAGGAAGTATTTTTTCGAGTGTGACAGTTCACAACTGAAAACAATGTCTTGTTCTTATAGTCCCACTCTGACTTACATAATTATTCCAAACTAAAGATTTCTGAAGATTTCACCATGAACATGTACCACAATGAACAAATAGTATGGTTACAACCTTTAAGTCATCAACTTATACAGTATACCTCCAAAAAGGCAGGTAATGGTTGAGAAATCCCAGTGACACAAAGGGGGTCACTTGGACGTTTCACTTGAAGGGGATGCCACCCTTATGTGACTCCCTTGACATGTATCACTGATAACTAAGAAAAGATCTTGAAATTGGTGATCAAAAGTTGATGATTTAAAGGGTAACTAAAAGAACATTGAACATTTAATCAGCTGATCAACGTTTCCAAACTGAAACATCATGGATCAATAATGACTGTACTTTCATGCCAAGTTGAAGGAATTTAAATCTACACTGATCAGCATATCTTCACCTTTTTGGCTGGACTGTCAGCTAACTTTATATTTTCTTCCTCAAACTTCCTCTTAGCCTCCAGAGCTTTTTTCTCTAATTCCTCGACGGCACGATTGTCATCTTCTGTGGGATCAGTCCACAGAGAGCAACTTTTGCACTTGGTACAAGGCTTACCAGGGTCCTTTGGGTGCTGACAAAAATGATTGTAGCCGATGCTGGGTTTTCGACAGATGTAGCACATTGTAGTTCCACAGCGGCATGTCATTTTGTTGCAGCCATCAGACTTTGTGAACTCACATCCACACTTGGGACATTTGCGTATCTTTGCCATTGTCATTTTCTCCTCATAAGAGATCCTGACATCTTTTTGTGCTGACTTTTCAACCTCAGTGCACTTCAAACCAAAGTGCTCAGCCCACTCTTCTTTGCAAAAGCGACAGGTTTCTTTGCCACAAGAGGGATTCTGACATTTTAAAACTTTATCTTCCAGTGGTAAAATTACAGCAAAATCGCAAGAAGGACATCGCACAAAATCTTCCATCTGAGCCATTAAAAGGGACTCTTCTTGGACTCTGTCTTCATATTTTTCCAAGATATTTATGGGCAAAGCCTTT
>NC_090880.1:24606096-24608596 GCF_036669935.1 Montipora foliosa
ATTGTCATCTTCGTTTCCAGAAGTTTGTTGCAGACCACATCTGCGAAGTGTTATGTGGCTTGCATTGTTACATGCTGATAATCATGCAAGTCATCTTTTGGAATGAAGAACTTGGCGTTGGTCCCGTGACGAAGGGTTAACGCTCGAAACGTCAAAGTGTGGTGATTAATTTATTTTATCAACTCCTTTGTAAGGTGAAGATGTCGTTATCGAAGTCACTAACACGAAATGACTTTTCAGTTACTTCCATAAGATTCCAGAGGAAGCCCCAGAACTCGAGATGAAAGCAACTCATGGCTTGGCCAGCCCACAGGAGTTTACACTACCAGCTGCGCATGCCATGTGGGCAGGGGATACATACGCTGGATTTGATGCATCAAGGGCTCATCCTCCAAACCCAGTATGTCATTGAGTATGTTTGCACTATCAAACAAGTTGTTTACGACGATTGTTTAGGTTTATAATGACAGCCCCAGTTAGCGCTTTACTTGGGTGACTATTTTCATTGTACAGTGTAAGATTTTTCTGTTTCCCCCTCTATTGTTTTTTTATTTGTTTAAGGGTAATAAGCTTATTACCAGACGTTCATTCGTGTAGCTTATTTCAAGTGTCCTTCATGCGAAGGGACCTGTCCTTTTTACATGCCTCTCGAACTTGAGTGAGAATTTTTAGATATAAGATGTCTCATTTTTTGTCTTTTTCACGTGGCTCGCTAAGGCACGCAGATGTTTTGTATATTAAGATAACTTACAGCTGTATGTGAGGAAATTGTTATTACTGATTTGTACTTGATTATTGTTTAGCAATCCCAAGGTGCTTCGGGAGATGTGAAACCAGTTCAGGAGCCAGAGGATTCGACCCCTGTCAAACCAGCCAATAATTCGTCCGGCTGTGTTGTGTCTTGATGTGCACCGTAACCGTTGCGGGACATGCTACGTGAATGGTGTAATTTTTGGAGGAGTATGAATGGAAATTAAGGTTCTTTCGATGTAAGGAATCTTAGTCCCTTGACCTGGAGTGATCATATTGAATACCTACCTTGCCAAATATGCAAAAATTAGAACATTATTTCCAGGATAAAGCGTTCCCTGGCTTTCCAGTCTTTTATCTCTGCCGGGATATTACACACTGACATATCCTTAGTTCAATCATAGCTGTCTTTTATGGCGGGAACGATTTATTCCGCTCTTTCTTAAGTTGTAAAATAACAAAGCAACGCTATTCTTATAATTGACCGTGATCCCCTGGTGGAACCAATTTTTCCTCATTACATAACTTTGCAAATTGTATTTACGGTGAATGTGAATGGTCTGTCAAAAACAAACCTAAGAATTCACTTCGTGAATCATGTCGATGTGGCTGCAGTGAAAACGAATTTTAACTCTTTAAAGAATGTCTTGTGTTGTTTAAAGGCGCGATTTAAACGCCTTTACTCCCAATTTTGACATATCTCTTTTACTGTTTTGTTGCTCGAATTAGAGTCAGGGGGGCACGAACTTACTCAATTACTTGCTGTACGGGCAAGATGAAAGTGAGTGCAAGATGTAACGCGCACTCCTTTGTAGTACTTGGGCCTGGGAACCAGAGATCAACCGCAGGCAGGAGCCGGAAGTGTAATGCTGTTAAATTTAATGCTAGACATAAGTTACTTTTCCCTTTAACCAACATGTAGGGTATCTCCTGTTTAGTCGAAAGTTCTCTTCTTTGTGCTCTTTGTCCGTTTAACAGTAGTGTTGCAGACTTATGCATGTGGTCAGCATGTGCTATTTCTTTATCGTTTTTACCTTATTTTATTTCTTTTTTCTTTTTAATCATGCTTTGGGATTGATTAAGTTTTTGCTGTAAACCTACCAAATCGAGAATATTAAGAAGGGAATTGAGAGAACTATTTTGGAGGGCGATTGCATTAAACCAATGCGGGGAAATGCGTGTCATACGCTCTGAAAGCTGGTTGATTCCAAGATATTTACTATGTGCCCGAAACAATTAGGCCGTTGTCTACCAATTTTATGCCATCACAGGTACCACTCCAAACATTGCTGTGAAAAAATGTAGTGAAAACAGCATTAAAAGCAAGGTGAACACGCCATAACCTTTGGGTGACCAACTTGTCACGCATGCGCACAACCATTTTATGTAGGCCGGTTTTTTTATACCGGGTAAACGTTCTCAATCTGAGACGAATCTAGGCAGAGATTTTTTGTTCGCCTAGTTTTTATTTCGTCTGGTCTTAAAGTGTCCATGACCCCAAAATATTTTTTTCGCTAAAATGAATCTTTGCACCTGTTCCAAATGCATTGCGGCCATTTTTTCATTTTTCTAACAAATCCTTCCATTTTACAGGCTCCGAAAGTTGCGAAAATCCAAGCATCTTTTGTTCACGACCGAGTCAGAAGGGGAGTAGGTCTATTCCTGATTTGACGTCACAATCTACTTTGCATGCATGTTTACAAAGAGTTAATACAATGTAAATCCGTATGTGACGTCTAATGAAGAATAG
>NC_090880.1:24613596-24628596 GCF_036669935.1 Montipora foliosa
TGTAAGTACATTTATAATTTTCTCAGTTCAAAAGAAATTCTGTATTAATTAGTACTGTGTAGGAAATAAGTAGATAGTCATTGAAAAAGCTCATTTAAATAGCTTCTTATGAATTTTGATACTAATGTTGTTGAGATATCAGTAGTGTCTACCCTTTGCCAAAGAGTTCAAAGTATGTACAGCTGTAGGAGGAAGAGACCTTCATTATTATTACCTTTTTATTTCTTTATTTATTTTAGTCTCCCATACTTGTACAATGCAAATGATTATAGTTACAGAATAAGCAATAAAATATAAATATTATAATATATTGAGCAGTGACAAGGAAGCCTAAAGAAGCTGACACTTACATGTATGGGAGTTGGCTTCCCTGGACTAAAATTTAATGACGAAGTGTATGGCTTTAAATACATGGCAAGCAGGCATTGTGCGTTCTAAAACTTTAGAAAGAAATTGTCTTTCACTGAGATAGTTTTTCAGATTTTTTTAAAAAAATTAGAAGGAGAGCTAACTATTGTGACTGGTAGAGAATTCCAGACTTTAGGTCCCTGATAAGGGATACCAAATTTTTTAGTATCAGTTCTGCAGAAATGTGATCTATACTGAAAGGCAGTTCGAGTATTGTATTGATGAAATTGACCACCAGTTGTGAAAAAGCATTGAAAGGTAACTGGTAAAAGATTGTTGTGATACGAATACATGAAAATGGCAATGGAAAAAGAATTAATACTGAAGATATCAAGAGCCTAAGTTGACAAAATAAAGGAGTGGTATTAGCAAGATAGTCAGCTTTTGCTATCAGCCGCACTACATGCTTCTGCAAAATGGAAATGTAATTTAGGTTAGAGCAGTAGGTGGATGACCAGACCACATTGCAATATTTAGGTGAAATAAGGATAGACGTGGGAAATAATACAAGGACAGCAACCCAGAATAGTTGAAAGTCAGGGAGGAGACCATACATTGAAGAAACTATGTTCATACAAAATGAACATAAATGTGGCATTTAAAGGTGCTGTGTCACGAAATTTAGCCGATTTCACTGACTGGGAACTTGCAACCAAATGAAGTAGCATGTAAAAATAACTACGTCAGCCATTGGCACCTCAACTGCCCTAGAATGCCCCCAGTTGATGAGTAAATCGTCTGGCGTTAGACAGAGTAAAATCTGTCTCACTCCCAGGTGCCAGTGGGTTGATGGAGGGAACATAATTTTTGACTGCGTAGCCCATTGACACCGCAATTGCCCTGGGATATCCCCAGTTGACAGTAAAATCATCTGGCGTTAGACAGAGTAAAATCTGTCAAGTCTCGCTCCCAGCTGTCAGTGGGTTAATCCATTGACACCTAGGAGTGAGACTTAATATATTTTACTAATTTCTAACTCCAGACTATTTTAGTCGTGAGTTGTAGGCAATTCAGGAGTAAATGGGTTGAAACTGGATTGTAATAATATTGTAATAATATTGATGGTTTTTGAAAACTGTTCAGTCTAACAGTTTTTACCGTGCATTTCACAAGACTTTTGACAGGCGATTTGCGAAGTTCGTTGTGAATTTCATAAATTTGCTTCGAACTTTGGAATTTCATTACATAACTGTCAATCAAATGGCGAACTTGGGAACTTCACTCCGGACTTCGTGGGAATGAACACTTGACTCTCATCACAAACAAAAAATGCATTGTCCACGCAAGCTGTTAAATACTGGAAAAGTATATTTTCATTTTCAAGAGTCAGTGATTCCTGTGGAATAATGCTGAATTTCTTGAAAGAATATAGACCAAGATCTTGCGTTACGCTGCGGCTGCATGCACCCAACGGGACATTTTCAGGCAAACATTGGAACGTTATTCTTTACCAGTTTGTTTTGGATTTCACTGCTGTAAATGCTGGGTTGGTAGTTTTACAACACTCCATATAATTATTCACATCATTCAGCACGCGCTGACCCAGTGATATTTCTTCATTTGTTGTCTTCGATATTCCTTCTTGGAACGAAATATCAACAATTTTGGCAATACTTTGTTTGGGAAGTCTCAGTTCATGTCCTATTTGAGGTGGTCCTTTCCATTCTAACCAGCTTTCAATAATTTTCTGCTGAACAAAACTTGGAATTGCCTTTCCTTGTACGGTGAAGGGATTCATTTCAAAACGACAACCGAGAGCAATGGTGAAATTACTTTACCACATTCCCACGAAGTTCGGCGTGAAATTCCCAAGTTCGTTTCAAAGTTTGCCATTTGATTGACAGTTACGTATTGAAATTCCCAAGTTCAAAGCGAACTTATGAAATTTACAACGAACTTTGCAAATCACCTGTCAAAAGTTTTCTGAAATGCACTGTAATAAAGTTCATTTCTGTTGTTTTTAACTTAAATTATGTATGCTGGACAAACACTTTTGGTCACAAAGCTTTGATTTGTCTTCTGGCTAAGGTATGTAGCGAGTAGGGGCAAGAAAAAAATTACACAAAATGAATTGCACCGCTGTGACACAGCTTCTTTGAAAATATACTCACTGAAAGGAGGTATCTCATTGGCTTTTATTTTCTGGAGGCAAATCTAGGTGGTCAGAGATTTGAGCACTGACCATTGGTATTTACAGCTGTAAGTGTTGCCCTCTAACTGCAGGGAAACATTTTTTAAGACTGAGGTTTAGTGTCCTGTTAAGGTTAAGTAAGCAGTTTATTATTTTTATGAGCATAGCACCTAATTAAATAGTGTTATAACACTAGGAAATTCATGCCCCGCTCTTTCGGAATAGTGTGTGGGATTTTTAACTTCCCAAAGAGTTTATGAACAATGGTTGTGCATGACCTCCCACACTGTAGTCAGATGCTTATCCAACTGAGCTAATGAGTGTGCGGTTCTCTCTGTCTAAACAATAATATTTTTTAATTGATTTTCGGTTAACTGCTGGACTTCACAAGGTGAAGTAACTTTATAACTTTTGTTGAAAACAAACATAAAGCAAGTTCTTCCCTCAATTCAGTAGTAATCCCTAGAAACCTGTTGTGGTCTCAAACTTTTGGGTGATTTTAAAAGTTTGATCACATAAGATAGAATGCTTGAAATTGATTTGAATCCTGCATTATTATAGTTTTCCTTTTTCAGGGCAGTTGTTGAGTAAAGTGCCACATTTTGGTTATTACTCTGTGAGTTTTCGCTCGTTTCTTTCTCAGCATGTATAATTAAATTATATCTGGTTTGTTTAAGAATTTTAAATGCCACAAGTGAAGCAAAGGCGACAGTACAAGCTGTTCATTTTGTCTCTTGTTTACATCGTTTGTGCTCTAATTTTAGCTGATTGTGATGATCCTGGGACCCCTCGTCATGGGCAACGAAAAGTCTCAAGCAGTGGCATTGGCTTTCCTGTGGGAGCTGTCATTTCCTTTCATTGCGATAAAACCTACCAACTCAATGGCACAAAGAAGATTGAATGTAATTCCCACAATCGCTGGAGTGGAAAAGTTCCGAAGTGCCTTTCACAGAGTAAGTCACACACCCTCTGGACCAACTTGTAGCGTCAGTGTGCTTTTAACCCATTGACTGTCCCCCACAGATTGAGTAAAAAAGTCTCTAGATAATGGTGATCTTTGCAGCTGGAGTACCAGGAGCACATTTTCATTCTGAGCAATGTGCACTGGAGAAACCACTTTCTCTTTTGTTCCCAGTACTAGTATCTGTCCAGGGGCCTCTTTGTCGAAAGTCCCGACAACTTTTCGGGCCTGAAAAGCCATTTGTGAACCTACGACCGATTGTTCAGGAATGCCGATCTTTTAACATGTTTTGAAGATAACAAAAAGTAAACTGACTGTGAAGTTTGACGACTTAAATCCTCTCTGTTCTTGAGATACAGAGGGAATCGTGACACTGAAAATAGCCTGTAAAGTTTCCAGACTTTCAAGAAACGGGCCCCAGGAAAGATTTTGAACCATGCATTTTTAGATTAAAAAAATAACATGGAGTCCTTACTTTGTATAAAGGCATCATAATAATGGTATTATAAATGCATTTGGCCCCTTTCTCAATGATCCACTTCTAGCTGGAAAGATTGCCAGAGGAGGCATTTATCAAAGGTTTTAAAAGCAAGGTTAGGACTAAAAATAACAAACAGAAAAATAAATTTTGTCCAAGAGTAACAAATTACCCAACTTTGTTAAAGGAATGGACGGAGACTTTTTAGGTCTAATGTCTTTGTTTTGTGTTATTAATGTGATTTATAAAGTGATGTATGGACAGTGAATATTTGTAATGATTGTAGAATATTTTCTTTATTTGAACCTTCCTGTAATATTTGCATAAATTATTTCAGTGATTGCACAGCTGTAAGTTGTACTTTAAAATCTTCTGCATGTAATTTAAGGACACTATGTAAATAATGTAATTCAGTGTGTAAGTCATTTGGTACTACACCTGTGACAGGAGAACTGGAGCAAAATATTTATTGGGACAAGTATTGTAAATGTTACATGTTAAATTTAAGTTTAGGTTAATAATATTTTTACTGGTAATTTAACTTAGGTTGATTTTCGCAACCTGGTCAAATTTTTTCAACCTAGGCTATTATGAACTGACTAAGAAGAAGGTTTTCCCTTTCTTCGGCGTTGTAATAATAAAAAAAATGGGACCTGGTTTTTTAATGAAAATAATGAAAAAAGAGAGATTGATTAAATTACTCCTCCATCTTTCCCTTGCCTTACATTCTTCCATTCCTTCCCTTCGTCCTTACTATTTCTTACATATTACTACCAATGGACTGTGCCAGTTATCTTGAGCTACCACAACCTTCCATGCTGCTCCAAGGATTCGAAGCCTCGCACTATTGGGCGTCTGAGATTACGTCTCCTCTGAATTGAACAATAAGCCATTGAATCAGCAACTGAAATTAGCTGCATATTTTTTCTACCATTGAGTTTAAGCTATTTCCAGGCCTTCGTGACAACCACCATTTCGCACATGCATGCGTAAATGACATACATTAAATTTTGTAAACTGAGACTTAAGCTCCTCCGCAGTTATATGGCCGACAATAGAATTTTAATGGAGAAGTAAAAAGGGTGGCTAAATTTATCTCAAGAAGAGTGAAAATGGTCTGAGTCTCTAGTGCAACAAAAGCAAAAAATTAATATTTACGTCACTGTGTAAAATACACCTGGTCCAGGAACAAGGCATCATTTTTAGTCATAATGACAAAGCAATCTTCTTTCTTATGTGCAAATAGATCTAATTGATTTTCGTAAAATAACCTGTAACTGTTCTGAGGAGCATACAGTGACTGGTTCTCTTCATGTTGAAAATTGCTACTCAAAGTATTCATGGCTATTTTCTCTTAGAATAAGGAAACATCAGACCTTGGTAGAACACTAGAACGTCTATTCTGTATCGTGTGATTCACAAAGGAAAATTATTTCTGATGGGAAAACCCCTAGGTTGCGAATCTTTTCCATTGGGGAATTACCTAAGAGTGTAAAAGTAATATGCAGTTAGCAGATGGTGCTCTTTTGCCTCACAATGAACTAATGTCGAAAATGTTGGGTTTTTTACTTTTTTTAAATATAACTTTTAGCCTTGTAAATACCAGTAGTTCATTTTAAACCCATTGACCCCTAGGGGTTCCCTATTGACGAGTAAAATCGTCTGGCGTTAGACAGAGTAAAATACTAAGTCAGGCCGGTTTTGGCCGGTTTGGACGTCAAAGGGTTAAACTTTATCAAATTTTATTGGCATTAATATTATTATTGTACATGGAACTAAATTCTTTTATTTTGGGTTTTTGTTCAGAATGTGGTCAACTTTTGAGTGATAACTGGCATAAAACTTTTGCAAAGAACTGTGACCCATAGGTCATAAGTAACAGTCAGGAAAAAGGAAAAACTGACTTGGCTTTTTCGTTCTATTATTTACCGTTTGGTGTTAGATTTATGGCTGCAGTTCTTTGCAGAAGTAGGCTGCCTTTAATTGCTTGAAATTTTGCTGCAATTTGATAAACCTCAGAAACACTATAAAAGGGGGCTCATAAACCTTATCTTTATATATAATTAATTAATTAATTAATTAATATAATTTATAATAAATAATAATAATAATAATAATAATTATTATTATTATTATTATTATTTATAATTAATTGTATAATTTTATAATATATTTATATAGTTTATATAATTAATGTACAACAATGGGCAATTTGATAAACCTCAGAAACATGATAAAAGGGGGCTCATAAACCTTAACAATCTTTTGGCTTGAAATGTTTCCACAAAGGGTCAATCAATCAACAAGGACTTTACCATGTCAAAAGTAGCTAGCCTAGCAGAAATATTCCTTTGCTTATTGGGAACACTTAATAATATAATAATCATATGATGGACCTACTAACAATGTGAGCTTTGTTAAATCAGAGATCCTGCGGTAATAAAACTTAAAACCTAAAAACCAAGACAGAAAAAGTTTCTTTCTGTGGAATTATGTTTTTGTTTAATTAATGTCATCTTCAGTGGGAAAATCTGTGGTTCTTTTTGTAGTTACAGAATGCTCACTGCCTCTGCCAACATTTTCTCATGCCCATATAACATCAAATCCAGTGAAAATCACCCTGGGACAATCTGTCAAGTATGCTTGTGATCGTGGTTACATTGCTGATGGCCAGTCAACTAGTATTCTCTGTGACAAGGACCCTTCTTCACAAGGTGTAAAATGGACAGGAAACTTTACCTGCAGAAGTAAGTAAACATTAAGTACACTGCAATTCCACTGTTATGCCATTTTACCATATTTGGTCGAGAACGTGCGAAATGTTGATCTGCATTGTGTTGTACTTGTGGCAGCAATTAGTGGGACATTTAATTTTAAAAAAAGTACTGCGATAAAGCCCCTGTTATCATTTGGATTTCATTTATTTTTAGAAATAAATAATTGGCAGGTTGCTGTGTCAAGAAGATAAATTAATGACTCTCCTTTTCTGAAAAACTTACATGTAATCCCAAAGCCCATAGCTACAGGAGAGCATTATTTTCTTAACCATTTCATAACTTTTAGGTTTCAGTTGTTTGTTAAATTTTTTTATGTCTTGCTGACTCTTTACATAATTTAGCTTTAGGGCCACAATATGGATGAATAAACAGACTATTTATTTGAAATTTAATTAGCAACATATTGATGTGTTTGTCTTCGTCAGAAAAAACCTGTGGTCCTCCTCCAAGCACACCCCATGGAAATTACACCTTCCGTGTTTATGATGTTACCGGTGGGTATGCAAACTACTCTTGTCATCCTGGGTATGCATTTCTTGGTAAACAGCATACTGGTCCCATTCGAATCAGGTGTTATGAACAAGATGGTGACTGGGAAGAGGCACCTACTTGTGGTTAGTCATACTTTCATTAACCTTTCATGCTTGAAACAGCCCACATTGGCAAGTAAACTTGTCTGGCATTAGACAGAGTGAGATCTACAAGTCATTCTTTGGAAGGAAACGGTTAACCATTTCACTCCCGTGGGGTTCTTCCCCATTGATGAGTAAAATCGTCTGGCGTTAGACAGAGTAAAATCTATAAGTGGCACTCTTGGGAGTGAAAGAGTTAAAGGGAGACCTTTGTAAGGTGACAACAACAACAATAACTTTATTTGTACCAACAGTAAAACAATAAATTTCAAAATATTACAAAAATAGAAAGAAGTACAGGCTGCCCCAAATAACCATAGGGGCTAAAGAAATAGGACAGCCACACTCTGGTGATTAAGCTAATATAAATTAGGTCATACACGCACACACGCACCAAAGCAAACAACACATAAAGGACTGAGGAAAACAAAATGTCAAAAACAACGGAAGGCCAGAAGAATTATGATGTTAAGATAATGAGAATTTTCAATAGTTTTCAATAAGAATTAGCTTTAGGTTTTCCTTGAAATGTTTGAGAAGAAGAAGCTTTAGGTCATCACTTATATCATTCCAGACTTTAGCACCCTGAAAACGTATATTAAAAGATTCCATAATTGGTTCTGGCTTTCGGAATTGCATAAGTCATTTTGCTAGATAATCTAGTATTATAACTATGTACATTCCTAACAGGATTTAAGTAACGGTCAAATACAGGAGGTAGGAGTTTATTATGAAACTTATACATAAATACTGCTAGTTGAAGGGCAATAATATCAAAAAGCTTAACAACTCTTAGATCTTTAAATAAAGGACTTGAATATTCGTTAAAACTAGTAAAAGTAATTATTCTTAAGGCTTTCTTCTGTAATATGAATTTATAAAGGTTGTAAAGTTGTCCGATAAGTACCGCCCCAAGCAATTATGCAGTAATTTAAGAAAGGTTCAACTAGAGCATAGTATAGGCTCTACAGTGACTTTTTATACTACAGTTTTCAGAAGGAAAAAATCAAGATTTTGAAATCTGTGAAATTAAAGCAACATAATGTCTCTTAAATGCAAATCAGGGGAAAAGACTAAATGTAGTGACCGATCTACTGGAGAGGGAACTGGGAACTAGACATTTCAAAGGCCTGTTTCTCAAAATGTAGCTACCGGTATATGACCCCACCTTAGATTTCAGGATTTCCTTTAACGAGAGAAAAGTATCATATATGTATAGATGTAACTAGCTCAGGGCTCGAAATTGCGACCAATACGGTCGCATTTGCGACTAAAATATCTGGAGAAGTCGCAAATTTGCGACTTGTTGTCACCTTCGTTCTTCCGAAACAAAAGGGTTAGCAGTTGCCACTTTGCTGCTACTTTTGCTAAAATAAATAAATATCTAAATAAATGACAAAATTATTTTGTTTCTCGCTGTGAATTTTCACTGAAGGTAGCGTAATTGTATAGTAATTTAGCTGCGATGTTACGTGCACAGCTCCATTCCTTCGATCATTCACCATTTTCAGCAGTTTCTTTACACACAAGTAGTGCGGGCTCATATTTTTTTGCTAAACCGCTGACAACACAATGCAGCGCGGTGATTTTGCGACTAGAATTTGCGAAATTGCGACTAAATTTTCGTATCTTATCGCAAAATGCGACTGGATTTTTTAGTTAATTTCGAGCCCTGTTAGTTACATCTGTTAAACAGGATTTTTCCCAAATGGCAAAAAGGTTGATTTTCATCTATTTTGATATTAACCGAAAAACTGTTTGACATGTATTTTTTTAAAATTGTTGATGGTTTCAGCTTCATATTGTTTACTAATTTCCAAATTTTAACCCTGGTTGTACAGCTAGTTTTTTAGAAAAAGGCCTTTCTAGTCCCCCTCCAGAAGCTCGGTCACTGTATTTTGCATTCTCCCCAGATTTGCATTTATTTATTTGGTAAAATTACATTTTAAATCAATTGCAGTGACTGACACTTCAGAAGAGACATCCTATTACTTTAATTTCACAGAATGCTTTCAAAATCTTGATCTTTTTTGTCGGAAAACTGTAGTAAACCACGGTACATGGACATATGCACATGTACATGTAGATGTTGTAAACCTTTTCAGACCTAAACTGGCTCCCATTGATGAGTAAAATCGTCTGACATTAGACAGAGTAAGATCTGCAAGTCATTCTTTGGAAGGAAAGGGGGGAGATTTTAAGTAGACTCAGATGTTGTTGACCTTTTGACCCCTGAAGTGGCACCCGTTAACGAGTTCAATTGTCTGGCATGAGACAAAGTGTTTAGAAGGCTGCCAAGTTCTCTAGTTTCATTAAATGCCTAGTGCGCAGTACAAAATTATTGACTAAAATTATTTTCCTTCCAATCAATATAAGCTACAGCTAATTATTGATTTTGAGATGCAAAATTTCCTCCAAGTACAAGTCACGCAAATTTTGCAACAGAAATTTTCCTCCATATACTGTATATCTGTATTTAGTAAATACTAAAACAGTGGATAACGTTGAAGATGCGTGCTGATTGGCTACTCAAAGGTTAGGGTTGGGGTTAGGCTTTGCTATTCACCTCCGAGCAATAATATTGGTGTGGAATTTGCGCCTGAAAATGTTGTAATCTTTGCAGGAATAAATGAGTTAAAATCGTGTTTTTGTGCTGTACGTATTATCTCACTGTTTTAGTATAATACTAAAACAACTATTCGCCTCAGTGTGGGTGGCTAGTGCTGGATAGTTACCTCCCTGCTTGGTGGCTCGGTAAATATCCGCCACTAGCCACCTCCGCTTCGGTGAATAGTCGTTAAATATAGTAGGCTCACCCAGAAAAGGGTCTTTAAACACATCAGACTCGAGACTTACTGCACATTCAGGATTCTGTGGTGATACATAGCAATAATAATGATAACAATCACCATATGAATTAATAAAAAGAAGATGTCATTGACTACCTAACTTTTTTTTCAATTGAGCATGCATCCTGTAATGTGCTTTGCTGAACATAATAATATTACTTATAAAACTCATTAATAATTCATGATGGGAAAACAAAAGAAATATCTGTATTTCTGATACAGCTTTCTCTTCATTTACATAAATGTTTCTTACAATTTTCACGGTTTAAATGTCTTGAATCACCAAAATACCTAGTGTACATTAACACTTAAATGCTGACATTTCATAGGCACAATACAATATTCGTGCCCGTATTGTATCGGGTATAAAATGTCTCACCTTCGGCTCGACGTTGTATATCCGATACAATACGGTCGCTCATATTGTATTTAGTACATAATCATCGATACACTCAGACTTGTTTTCTTCATGCAGTGAAGACATGCAATTCCACAGAGCTCCGTCTTGAAAATGGTCAGAAGCATAGTAGTCAGGAAGGACAAATTTACGTGCAAGGTGTGGTGGTAACTTTTTCCTGTCGTAATTTGTACAGTCTGAAAGAAGGGTCCACACAGCGCCGCTGTTTGGAAAATGGCCATTGGGACGGACACCAGCCGGTTTGTGGTAAGTGCTTACCTTTTTTCTAAGGAGTAAGGGCTAGGATCAATAATATTATTTATTAACCCTTTCATTCCCAAGATCAAAACGTTCATTCTCCTAACTTGTACCATAGATTTCTTTGTTGTGTAGTCATGAGAATTTGGTTTTATAATTTATATCAATATCACACCTATTAAGTCGATAGCAATCTTCATTCTCGATACCTGTTTGACTGACATTTCATTGAAATTGTGAGGAGAATTTACGTACTGACCACTCTTTTGGAGTCAAAGGGTAAATAATGCTTTTTGTATGGCTTATCTAGTATTAGAGCTCAGATGCTGGAAGGCGCTATCTGCCTTTGTCAGTGCCACTGTTGGATAAGACTTTTTGATCTGTGCAATCCTTCATATCAATAATACTCAGCCTTATCCATTACACATATGAAATGAAATGTTAATGCAACCCATTGGGAACTCGGAAAATCCGAGCCCCAGATGGGATTCAAACCCACGACCCTCTGTGATCTAGTTGGATGCTCAAACCACTGAGCTACTGGAGACTCTATGATGAGCAAGGGTGAAATGTGGGTATTTGACTCCAGCTGCATTACGCAGCTACAGAGTCAAATAACGACTAACAGCATATCTCATAACTGCATCGCGCAGTCACCTTAAAGCATATCTGAGATGCGTCCAACCAACCACCCAAGTGAGCAAGTGAGCTGTTTCATTCACTCACTTGGGTGGTTGCTTGGCTTGACTGCATCTCAGATATGTTTTAAGGTGACTGTGCGATGCAGTTATGACCTATGCTGTCAGTCGTTATTTTGACTCTGTACCAGCGTGATGCAGCTGGAGTCAAAGACCCACATTTCACCCTTGTAATTACTTTGCCTTGTAATTACCAAAGTAATTACATCGACCAATCACAGCTGGTGCAAACAGTGTAATGAACCAATCCAAATTCGTAGCAATTCCATGTAACTTGCGCAAAGCGCGGGAAAAAATCGCACTGATTTTGGTTTTCCTTCTGATGGGTTGATAAACTGGCGCGACATATTTAAACCAATCATCAAGCGTGGCGATTGCAATCGCGTAATTTCTTTCCACCGTCATTTGAAAACTGCTCTATTGTACTAACACCAAGAAAACACTATTGTTGTTCATTATTTATCATTTTTTCTTTCGTTTGTCCATGGTGTTTTGTCATGAAATGATTGATGTCAATATTATTGGACAAACGACAATTTTATTTTTTTACCCTCCTGTCCACGCAGCAACGTACCGTAACAATATATTTCAATCGTTTAACCCCTCTATTCACCTTTTACAGTACGGAGTAAATGTGAACACTTTGAAGAAGTTTTTCAGTATGGCACGGCCACATCGAACGCTTCCGATGTAAATTCAAGTGTACCTCTCTACACAATGATCACTTATCAGTGCCATGTTGGGTACATGTTAGTCGGTGACAGGACTCGACAGTGCCTTCCAAGCGGAGATTGGTCTACCAACAGTATTCCAACATGCAATAGTAAGTGTGTCTTGAGCAACTGTGGGGTGAAGAAAACATTCTTTGGTTCTTACTTGGTGTTTTTTTTTTTTTTTTTTCTGGTTTGTACACACAGTGATTGACAAAAATAAGCACATACTCCTCTCCACCAATCAAAAAGCCTTAGCGGGTTGTACTTGCATGGCCTGATGTTCAACTTACTAGTGTGTTGTGCATTGCAAGCTTAGGGGCTATGTCACAAAATTTAGCCAAATTCAGCAACTCGGAAATCAAATCAATCGAAAAATAAAGATAACTTCTTAAAACATTGAACGAAGGTTTAGTAAAATAGCAAACACAAAAGGAGGCATCTCGTAACGTATAACGTGATTGGCTCGATACCATAACCCAAAAACAAAAGACTAAACAATTGAAACATTGACTTAGACTTAAACAATAGAAGCTGTTTACAATGCCAAACAATAGCAGGGTAAGTGTCTGTCACCGTCCGAAATACATCTTGTTGTTTTTAGAACCTTTTGATTGAAATGTCACCTTTTTATTGACTTTCAAAGACGGGAAAAGTAATCATAGTCTGATCCATAACCGAGCAATGAAGGAGAATGGGTTCGATACCGAGTTGACGTCACAAATTAATTAAAATTAATTTGTGACGTCAACCTCGGTATCGAACCCATTCCCCTTCATTGCTCGGTTATTAATCACGGTATGACCACTTTTCCCGTTTTGCAAAGCCAATGAAAGAGCGAAATTTCAATCTAAATGTTCTAAAAACAACACAATGTATTTGGGATGATTTCTGAGAATAAATATAGTGGAAAAGTGTGTTGAGGTGATAAGCACTTTTAAGAGAGCTGCTACGTTACTGCTTTGTTTTCGGCTTGGGTAACGAGCCAATCAAATTATACGAAACAAGATCTGCTGTACTGCATGGATGGGTAAAATTGAAGCAGATTAAAATGAATTGCAATTGGGTCTTTGAAACGTTTCACCTTAACAGCTTTTCAAAGTCTATCTCTGTTGTTTGTAACTTGAATTATGTACATGTGTGCTCGACAGACTCTTTTTGTTACGAAGCTTTGATTTGTGTGGTGTAAAAGTAATTTCTGGGGTAACGTTAAGTTCGTTGTTATGGTCTCTCTTCTCTGCCTCCTTTGTCTCAACTACAAAGGAGGCAGAGAAGAGAGACCCTGACAACGACGTTAGAGTAATTGGCAAAACTGTACACAAATGAACTGCACTGTATGGTTAGATTTTCAAGTCTTCTCGGATAAGGACCACAAACCGTAGGCCCTGTCTCACAACCTTTCCTGTTAATCATCACTGGGATGTTAAAGAACCCACACACTGTTCGTGAAGCGTAGGGGGAGACTCCCCGGTGTTGGTGGTCTGTCTCTCAGAGAATTGTAAACCGCCATGAAACTGATAAGATATGTGCAGGATAGAAAGTCATTACCATTATCAGCCCCGAATAACAAATATATGAAAAATACATATTTGTGAATCATGAAATAAGAATATTTGTCATATGGCCTGTACGGCTCCGCGCGCGCTTTCATTGTAAAACTATTGTGAAAATCCCCGTATGATGGCCGCACGCTGCGCTTGGTCCGTACACCATAACCTCGGGCCAAATATTTTCCCGTCTGGCCCTCCCACTCAGTCAATAAGTACAAAGAAATCTTATTTACGAACGCGAGTGCACATCGTGATTTATGGGAAATGCACGAGCAAGTTCATACTTTTATTATCCAACTGTTTTAGTTATTATATAGAAAACGCACGAAGCGAGTACAAATTTTTGTACAGTACTCGTTTGTATTTTAGTGCACAACTCGTAAAAATACTCCGCGATACTACACACCAAAAGATCGAAAAATAGATATATATTTATTTATTTATTGTTTACATGTACTCAACGAAATTACTTCATTGCTGTTTCATAGAAACCTCCGTATTACACTCTATCACCTATGTATTCGTCATTGACCAATCAGAAACGAGATAGAGCGGTTTTCAATTGAGTGTCGAAAGTAATTAGCGAATTGCTTTGGTTTATAATTACTTCACTCAGTGATTGGTTCAAAGTTCTCGCGCCACGTTTTCAACCAATCAGAAGTGAAACCAAAACCAATTGTGGCTCGCGCGTGCACATTTTCCCGCGCTTTGTGTCGGCTACGTGTAATTACTTCGAGTTTTGATTGGTTTACTGGATTGTCTCCCGTCCTTTTTGATTGGCCAAAGTAATTACTTTGGTTTTGGTTTTACGACACTCATTTGAAAACCGCTCTATTCTGTTAAGTACATAAGGAGAGTATTTAAACACTGACACTACTTTTTCACATTTTTGTTTATATTTGGAAGAATCAAAGCTGACTTGCGATCCTCCCCCGCCAGTAGATGCGACAACGGGACGTTACTTTCCCTTCAGTGGGACTTACCAGCTGAATGCTAAAGTTCATTATGAGTGTTATGGTAGCCTTGTCCTTTGGGGTCCTGAACACATAACTTGTACCACACCGGACGACGGAATTACTGCAATTTGGCTTCCCCCTGAAGGTACACCTGAATGTATCTCAAAAGCCGTGCGTGACGAGAGGTGCAGACGG
>NC_090880.1:24638596-24648596 GCF_036669935.1 Montipora foliosa
CTCATCCTCTTGCAATTGAGCTCTATTCTTATCCAAACGTTTCCTTTTGTTTCGATTAAAAAACATGGCCGCCAATCTCTCGAATAAAAACCAGTATTACTCCAGGTAGCAGCGAGGTTGCTTTACCGTTAGTGCTTGGTAGACCTGTTCAAGTACTCGCGAGAGCTTAGGGGACCTGTACATTACTTTAGACATTCGTGGCACGAAGTTGTTTAGAATACTCAACTGCATATTTTTAATTTCGAGATTTTTCCGTTCCTTTTTACTTGTATGAATACGAAACCGTATCGTAGACAATATGTTTTCATTTGTGTAGTGTGTGTACCGGCCAATTTCCCTGAAAATTGTGAAAGGGAAGCACAGACGATGTCAGATTATCACACGTAAACACACAAATCCGCTTCTGTGGAAGACAGGCGACCACAGTGGAATATAGAACTCAAAACGTTGACCGTCTGTATACATTACAGTAAAGTGTATTTGATAGAAAAAATGTACTATAAAATCGAACTTTTTTCCCTGAATATCAATTGTACAGGAACTGAGTTAAACTTACAAAAGGCTTGGACGTGTTTCTGTTTTTTAAAATTTTATCCTGGTTCTGTGTTATATGTCCTTGGTGGGGTGTTTGCTATTCTCAAGACGGCGTTTACTTCAAAAGGTATCGACGTATGAAGCATCTCATGAAAAGAACTTTATCACTGGTCCTTATAGTAGAGAAACAGAATTCGTCTGGGGCGAACTTGGGCAAAATTTTTGCTGCGGCTGTCAAGTTGGTGTGGTGTAAAGGCCGGCACAGGACACATAATGCGTCTCAACAAACAACCCACTTTAAGTGGATAGTTCGTCGCCTTAGGTCTTAATCTATGGCTCATTTCCAAGAAACTGAGCTTGAATGTTGCGAAGACCGAATTTATGGTTATTGGGTCAAACCAACGTTTACTTTCATTCTCTGACAATCAGGAGCCAGTTGTTCGGAGCCTGGTTTGCGCTAACCGTTGGTTAAGAGGTATCAAAACCTATAGGTCTCCATGGTATTTAGACTCTAACGCTGGTTAGGGCTAATCATGCGTCGAGGAACTCGGGCCAGATAAACATTGAGATTGAAGCTAAATTAACCACCAAAGTTAAAGAAGCAAAATCACTAGGCGTGATAATTGACGAACACCAATCATAGTCTAATCATATAGGTGATCTTAGCAAGAAGATATCTTCAGCTATAGGCGCCCTTCAACGTATAAGACCATACATCTCAGAGCGCACTTCCCTCCAAATCTATCAAGCGTTGATCTTACCCCGCTTTGACTATTGAAGCTCCGTTTGGGGCGACTGCAACTTAACCTTGAGTGATAAACTTCAAAAGCTTCAAAATAGGGTTGCCAGGGCGATTACAAGGTCCAATTACAATACAAGCGCCACTTTCCTGTTAAATCTGTTAACTACACGCTGACAAAAGCGTAAAGCTATCTTAATGTTCAAAACGATCAATGGACTCACCCCAGCGTACCTCCAGAATTTATTCAGTACCCGCAGTACGCAATACAACTTAAGAAACTTAGAGGCTAAACTTGAGTTGCCTTTTCCGCACACAAATTATGGCAAGCGTGCTTTTTGTTATAGCGGGGAGCACTGTTAGGGAATAATTTGCACATCAGCTTTCGAAAATCAGACTCCCTAGGATACTTTAAAAGGGAAATTGACCAACTATATAGTAGGTGCCGGTCGGGCAGTATTGTAAAAGAGTGTAGTTGTAATGGAACTTTTATTGGAATATATACTGAAGATTCTACGGTGTATAAATGAATAGAGTAAGTAAGACTTGCGCGCCCGTCTTTATACTAGAGGAATTTAACAGACGCAAAGAGACTGTTTGCCTAAGTTCGTCCCAGACTAGACGGATTACGCGTCTGTAGTATGAAAGCGGCCATTGTTAAAAATGGCTCCAACAAACTACCGTAATGTCAAAGTGCAAACATCAAGAAGCTAATATTTCCAATTAAATTTTATTCTTACTTTGAAGGTGAAATACGACACCTTTTATCAACCCATAGATTATTTAAGTCAATGGGAAGAAAAATCTTAAGATGAGAACAGGGAGGTAACGACACAAATTTCTTCAACTTATTTAGTAACATTTATTTTTAAATTTTCAACTTCGGATATTGTTGTCCTAGCGTTCTCATTGGCTCGCTAATTGTCGGCTATCATCGCTAAATGTTCGTAGCAAGTGCAGTTTCCCCTCCCCTCGTGGCCGTTTTTACATCGTCACGTAACGCTCCTCCCCACGCGAGGAGCGTTGCGTGACGAGGGAGAGAGGAAGACTGCATCAAGTGTCACCCAAGCTGGAAAATTTTGTGGTTAGCGAAATTTCCAATTGTCTGAGCGTTCAGATATGGGAAAATTAATATAATAATGATTTCATTCGCACTTGTTGGATAAAAGATTTTGATCACGCACAACTCGGCGCTACAAGTACCATCTCGTGTGAAACGCGTACTCGTACGGTAAATGTTAAATATACAATCATGGTAATAACCCAGTTCGGAGTTTCAAAAAACACGTGCGCGCGTCGGGATAAAATCAAGCATATATTAAAAATACAAAAGATTTTGAATGCAAATTTCTGCAATCAATTCCCATAACAAAAGATGCTTGTTTTTATCCCGACGCGCGCACGTGTTTTTTTGAAACTCCGAACTGGCTTATAACAATCTACATTAGAGTTTAAATTGTCATATGTGCTAGGTTTCAGTTTGATAGCTTAGAGATCCTTTTTCGCTCGGCTACTTTTCTAGCATCTACAGTTATAATGTTGCTTTCGCGAAAGTTTTCGCATTTCACACGTGAGAGAAGTTGCTCCACGGCCGTTAACTGAGCAACGAGTCTTGCATCTTACATTGTTTTCGATGATCACATGAGTCAAAGAAACATTTTAATTGGTCGCTGCCTCGAACTGTGGCGAAACAAGTTGCATGACGGATGTTATACTACGCAATGCTTGAAAAAAATGCGTTGCTACCTTGCTAGAAGCGTTGCGGAAAGTTATACCCTATTCTACATTTTGCTACAGTTTCTGAAAATTGTCACGCAATGTTTTTGGTCGTTGCTTGAAGATGTGTCGCATTGGGCAATGATTGGTGCAAGTTGTCTCGTAAAGGCGTTGCATGCACAATAGTTGTGCGAAAATTGCACAGTGTAACACCACCTACCACTTTTTCCTTTTTCCTTTGTTTCGAAGATGAAAAAAGTTCATCAGTCAGTAGTCGCAAACGAATTATTTACAATAATACAAACGATATTTTGCGACCAGAAATTAGGTTCATTTAAACGCACCAGTGCCTCTTTGATGCAATTTATCTGGAAAAACGAGAAAGGGTAACGCAAATACGCGCGAGATTTTCCACGTGGTTGGAAACTCGCGAGACAAAGTAATCGCGCTATTTTCAAACATAAAAACGTTTTTCTGTTGTCGCTCCCGCCGAAGTCTTTGTTGTTGGTGAGATCCCTTTTCGTTCAGAAGGTAACGGACTTTCGAGCTTCCTGAGATCGCGCGTAACCGCATTACCGATCTTTACTTGATAAGGTTACCAACTTTTTTCCTGGCGATAAGTTAAAATAAGTGACATTACAGCGTAGAGTTTTTATGTTCAGTAAATAAGGAAATTCGTTTCTGAGCGCCCATAGAGAATACTTGAATGCGATCGTTACCCCAGTCACTGATTACCATTTGGTCATCTTTTAACAGAGCAACACCCATGGGTCGATTGAACTGACCCAAAGACTTGCCTTTACCACCGAATGAATTGAGACATGTTCCATCGAATCGAAAGAATTGCACTCGATGATTATCAAAATCGCACACCACGATTCTATCCAGCTTATCTATGGTGACTCCTCGAGGACTGTACAGTTGGCCTTTCCTTCCACCCGGACTTCCAATGGTGTAAAGGAATTTACCCTTTGGGCCGAACACTTTCAAGACGTGATTTCCTGTGTCCGATACGACGAAGCGTTTCCTCTCGTCGCAGAAAGTCACCGCCCTTGGGTGCTTTAGTTTGTTCTTCGCGGTTGTGTCTCCGAACTTGAACAGGAAGATCCCCTCCGGCGAGAAGACTTGGATTCGGTGGTTGTTCCAATCGGCGACCAAGATTCGGCCCTCGCCGTCCACGAAGACACCCGATGGACCGTCGAACTGTCCTTCGCCGCTTCCTTTGCGGCCGATCTTTCTTACCAGTTTGCCAGTCTTTGAGCTGTAAACCAAAACACGATGATTGTCTCGATCCGCCACGATGACGTTTTTCTCCGTGATATCGAAAGCAACTCCAACGGGGTAATTAAGCTCTTCTCCTCCCAAGTCCATTTTGCTCATTCCACTGGAATTCAGCAAATGGACGCAGTGCTTTTGTGTGTCGGACACAACAATGTCCCCGGTGCTGCTGATGGCTATACCGTTTGGCTGTGTGAAAAGGCCGTTTGCTCCTGTCATCGATTCGAAAGATTTGAATGGGAACATAACAGGTGGCTTAATGACAAGCTCAAACGGGCTCTCCATAATATGCTGCCCTCCAACCTTCACGTCCAAACTGAACGTTCCAACCTCCTTGGGGACATATGTTACATCATATCGGCCATCTTCGCTGCTTTTTATCTCCACCTCGATGATGTCCACGCCATTATTATTTGCCATGACTTGAACCGTGACGTGGTCCGCGCTACTGTAACACAATTCACCGTTCATGTCACGCGTGGTCACGCTAAAAAACGTGTCTTCACCGACAAACGCTTTTAAGAGACCTTCGCCCTCTGCAAAACACGAAATTGGGTCCGTTTTGCTCACAACAATCTGTCCGAGCGAGGTTGTTTCGAGAGTGCTAACAATTGCAGGATTTGGCAGATATTGCACGGAAGCGTTCTCGACTGGTCTTGTATCAATGATTAAATCTCCCAGCTTCTCCAAACGCGAGATCACACGTTCTCTCAGTATCATTATTTCTGCAGGGAATTCTCTTCCTAACAGAGAATCCACGAAATCAAGTGAGGTGGTGGTCTGTTGGTGAAGAGCATCGAGCTTCCCTTTCTGGGTCAAAAGTTTTTCTTTTTTTTCAACGCGGATATTCTCTAATACCGTAATCATCTCTTGACCGTGATTCATGAGGATTTGAACCAGATTAGCCATCTTTTCGTTGACTACATTCTTCAGCGAATCGATGCAATTATCAATTTCCGTTATCCGCTTTTCCGTGTTCTTAATTCCTGCTTGGATCTCGCGTGCTTTTCCGCGCACGATGGCGGCTTTTTCGCCAATGGCCACTTTGTTCCTGTCTGCTACATCTTGTATGTCTTGTGTTGCGTGAAATTCTTCATCGATGATGTTACACAAACCGCACATGTAGACATCGCATTCCGGGCAGTAAAATTCGATACTTTCCAAATCTTTCCTCTCGTGCTGACAGTAAATAGGTCGCCTGTAAAGAGCTTCATAATGGCCGCCTTCGAATTCGTCCAGTTTTCCTTCCCGGTGCTTCTTTCTCACATTCATCTGACTATGCGCATTTCTGCACACAGAGCACAGATACACGTCGCAGTCAAAGCAGAAGGCTTCCAGCTTCTTGTTTTCTTTACAGTTATCGCAGATTCCATCGTTCTCTTTTAATCTCTTTGCTTTATGAAGGTCTAAGACTCTTGTCAGGTGGAAGTTCGATGGCGAGGCGGATATTTTCTTCGCGGCCGGGTCTTTGTCATCCAGTGGTACGCTCGCTTCTGTTTGGCAAACGGGGCATTTAAAACTTAAGTCAGACGAGTTGCGAGTCCACAATTGCTCCAAGCATTTCGCACAGAAGCTATGTAAACACACGGACAATCTCGGATCCTTGAAAACATCCGAGCATTGTGGACATCTGACCGAAGTGTCTAGCTTTTGAAGTATCTTCTCCACTGAGCCATGCGGTAATGGGCCGTTTGCTGCTGTCATATTGGCAAAAACTGTGAAAAGCACGGGTCTAAACTCGAATACACGCGATCGACTATCAGTTGTTTGCGTCGATGAACGATGTGTGACTGAATGGGTCCGATACGAAAGCTATGCAACGTATGTTCCTTGAGTTGATGTCGTGATCATATTATGTATAATCTCTAGATGCGTTTACGTTCCGGTTCACAAGTCTCATACCAAACGAACCGCAAATCACGAACTCTTAAGAACCCCTTTGTTTTCTGCGCATTAATAAACCTGCATAGCCAAACGACGTTTGGAAAGATAAAGGACAGGTTTATCTAAAATTCCCATAGGTTATCTTAATTTCCACAAACCGGTCTGGATGAACGAAATAGTTTGCATACATAGATAATAATATTTATTTAGCATCACCAAGGCCTAACAGTCATATATTTACGCATTGCATCCCAAAGACCAGATAGTGAAAACCAGATACCCCGAAAGTAAAAGGAACATGTTCGAAATAATGATGGGATCGTTCCGTATGATCGAACAACAACTACCTTATTTTTAAATGGGGTAATGGATCACATCGCAATCCTGTGTTGTCTGATATATATGAGTCCACGTGCATTGCTTGTATTGGACAAAAGGTCAGATACAATATATAGACTCCATTACTTCTGAAATACAAACTGACTCTTTCTTGTACTAATATTCTGCTAGATATTATTTTTCTTTCCTTTTAAAATTTACTTCTTACTATTTTTGGTTCAATGTCATTGAGAACTATTTTTCACATATGTGATGAGTAATTTGCAGCTCTCTCCAGCGAGTAAGTTCATAGGAAAGTCGGTCAAAATAATGAATTTAATGCAAACTGATGGCCGAAAGTTTCATTTTAGTGGCTAGATCCACGACGACTGTAAAACGTGAAAAGATCGAACTTAATTATTTTTAAGGACTACGAGAGCGATTTCTCGTAGATAAAATTTAAAACAGTAAAAGTATTGATACTGCTTGAGGTTGATGAAAGTGAAAAGGAATGTGTTGTTACTAGAAACTATTTTTCAACCTATCACTCATTCACTCCGGGAAGGGAAAAAGTCAAAATCATGAATAAGAATGTAAATATTGATTCTTAAGTGTAAAACCTCACGTGTGTTTGCGTGCAATTAAATTTGGACTGTATCATAACAAAGTTCAATTTCATCCTTTCTTTTCAAAAAACAAGCTCTTAAAACTGTCATAAAAACGAGACCAAATTTATTGAGGGCATAAACGAGGGTCTCAATGGACAAGGTACACAGTTAAAAATTTCGCGATTTCACGGTGCACGCTTAATTTTTACATCAAATAATTGTTCAGAGCTTAGGAAAAGCTACAAACAACACGGTTATCCGGACAAAATAATTCTCGACACACGGTTAATTTTTTCCCTTTTTCACCACACACGGTTCATTTTTTGGACGTTTCACGCCACACGCTTAACCCCATTGAGACCCTCATAAACTGGGTTCGAAACTACAAGTAGGTAGCTCAAAGTAAGTCATTGATCTCGTTGTGTACTAGCAATTGCCCTGGTGATTCATGATGCATTGTTCTTACGTATAGGAACTGCCCTGACAACAGGTCAACGCCTTAATTGAACGCCTATAATAAAAGAAGTAACTTGATAAAGAATGTTTGGGCATAGGCTATCGTGGCTATTTCCGTGTCTTCAACTAAATGGTTCACGTTTCGGTTTCATTACATCAGTCGAGTTTATATAAAAACTTAGTTAAATTGTTTGTAAAGATATTGACTACATGTTTGGTGAATGACATCTCATATGTTTTTTTTAAAAATGGATCTTCCGTACATTTTGATAATTATTGTAATTGTTTTGTTACTCAATCAGCGGCAATGGTATTAGACTCTTTCCAGACCCTTGGTTTGCGGATAATTAGTTGGCTCACTGTGCTTTGTTTATAAGTTGGTTAATTAATTGCTGGTTTTCACTCACGTGATCAACAACCATGGTTTTCAACGAAAACAAAAGGAAGCGTTTGCATAATAATAGAGTTAAATTCCCGGAGGATTTGGTCGGGGCACCAACATGGCCGCCTTTCTTTGTTTAGGGACACCAACATGGCGGTCGTGACGTCATGTGAAAACCGAGAATTGCCACCTACTGATTAATTCGCTTATCAAGAGTCCAACACCATTGTCGCTGATTGGACGTCAATCAAATGTTTCCATGACGATGCTCCTGTTCTCTTGGGAGCAGTTGAATTCGTCATGGAAACATTTGATTGACGTCCATATAAATTTTGCTTTCGCGGGACGCGTGTTAATTATAATTTTATTAATCACTGTAGTATAAACTCGGCTGATGTAATGAAAACGAAACGGGACCAATTTACTATCTCGAAATGGTTTTCCACAGGTAATTAAAAATTGGTTTTCAGTGGAAAGAATGACGACACTGTCGATTCTATCAGTAAGAAAATGTCTTGATATTTTACTAACAATATTGTCCGGCAATTTTTAAACAGTTTTTAAGCGAGCAACCGTGGACAACTTTTGTAGTGTCGGCGAATCCCCAACTGTTACATGGCAACGGTACGGCACCGCTAAAAAGATCAATTTTTTGGGAAAAAGCGTTAAAAGATATCTTATTTCAAGTTTCGAAAAACCCTATTAAACTCTTTTACCTTATATCAAGAGAAAATACTGCTTATGCACCAGTTAATGTAAACTCCCGCACCCCCCTCCCCCCCCCCCCCGGCCGGGACATAGCGGGGCATTTGCGGGGAATTTTCCGTTATTCGACGAGCGGAAGGGCCGCAGGTATCGGGGACTTTGACCTCTTTTGCACGTCATCCCAGAACAGCGGGGGAGTGGACCGAGGTATTTTCCACCGAGGTGGACTAGGTTAAGAATCGGTAGTCCGGCAAGATGGCAGCTTTTGGCCATTATCACCTTATATCTTTGGCTGAGTATGCCATCGGGCATCCGTCCTGAAGGTCGTCGTATCCATGGATAATGCTAAGAACACATAAATTGTCTTGTGAACAAAAATCTTTTGTCACAGTTTTTACTGGTAGTTAATTCTGAGAATCACTTGACCGATCAAGCATGTCATCAGGTGTTTATTTTCTCTTCTTATGCATACACTGGTATTGCGATGAGTGCAAACTGAAGGTTGGCCCGGGAGGTTGGCCAGGAGTAGGTCTTCAGTGGAAACAAGAAGGTGGAACAGGAAAGTTAAATGTGTTCTTTAAACCCATTCTATGAAACAGTGTGTTAATACATTTTTAAACTGCATTTACTAACACTTAACCCTCTTCCACTAGCATGTAGAATTTAATATTTCTCTTAAATGTTAACAGTAGACTATAAAGACACCACAAACATTTTGTACCATTTGAAAAGCAGTGTATGCGGTGACGTGTGTTACTTGACAAATAAAGTTCAAACCATTTACATTAGCCTGTGTCTTCCTCCACTCAACAAGAGCGGGGGATGTGAGCGAGGTCGTTAGCTTCAATTAGAGGAAAAACCTGACCTTGGGGTGCGGGGCATTTTGCAATTTTACAAGTGAGCACTTGTCAAATGCCCCGCTATGTCCCGGCCGGAAGGGTGCGGGAGTTTACATTGACTGGTGCATTACACGCAGTATCAGAGGTCTTTGTTGCACAAGGTTGCTCGGTTAAGTCAGCAAAAACAAACTCTATAAAGCCACAACAAGGCCTTGGATAGGCATAATTCTGACTCCACTAACACGAGGAATGAAAAATGAAATAGAATATTAGGAAAGTGCAGTCAGCCATCTGATGGTTATAAGTGCCGCGTATGGAAATAAGCTTAGCACAAGAATACTTTAAAACGAGCTAAGTCTAGGCAATAGACAATGAAAACTTAATGTACCACGCCAGATACGAAAAACCACCAAAAAACCACTCCTTATTTGTGGCCAAAAAAGGTGGAAACGTATTCTAATGCAATGGCACTGAACCTCGAGGAAAAGTCATAATACATTACCTACACTACCCTAAAATAAACAAAACAAGAAAGGAAAGC
>NC_090880.1:24653596-24658596 GCF_036669935.1 Montipora foliosa
TTTGGTACTTTCACCTACTTATTTAATGTCTAACATTTATATACAGTTTTTTTTTTTGGTTTTTTAAGAAGGCCACACGTTTACGAGTGTTAAATCACTGTCATATGTATGCTTTAAATCTTAAAAGGCCTCATTAATTTGTCTGTCCCGGAGAAGAATAGGGAGCGGTCTAGAAAGTGTTCCCGCTAGGTTTTGAGCGATCGAATTTGAAAGAAACAGCTGTCCAAAATTACGTTTTAGTTACGTGGGATGTGAATGGAAAGTGCACGTGGGATTTGTGTGTTTATCCCGTACACTGTACATGAATTTGCTTTTAATGATGGGCAGGCTATTGATAGCTTAATTAAGTCAAAGGTATCGCTGTTGGTTCCTCCATCTTCGATAATTCTGATCTTTCCTTTGGATGGACTCCATATGACTAAGGATAGTTTGCAAGGCGTTTATTCCAGTTATTCTAGAACGCTTCGTTTCCATGCAGAAGACGCGCTGGTGTGTGACGAATTTGCGCCACTCCCTTGGAACTCTCCTGCTTGGCAAACTGACTGACAGAGCAACCGTGACGGCAAGATAGCGCCATCGTAACGCTTAATCGTGTTTTCTATTATTATAGAATCAGCTCAAGTTCGTTCATTTCATTTAGCGTTTTGGTAGTCGTGTGAGAAAAAAAAAAAAAGGACCATTACAAACAAGAGATAAGCCCATGCATGTCTGCTATTAGCATTTTCGTTCTTGTTTTTCTGTAGCACTTTGAAACTGCGCCATGAACGTGTATGGACCATTCATGCAAAAATATGGCGTATAAGTGAAGTTTACCATGGTACCGGGGGTTATTTTTGTGTTTATGATTTTTACGACGGTATCCGGAAGCTCTTAACCCTTGATCCGTTGATAGTTTAGTTTTTGGCTTTCAGTTTTTTGGGCGAGGGCCAACTGAACTAGGTACCGAGTAAACAGCTGTCGATCCTGGTATAGCCAGAGTTCGCTAACAAGGATGTGAATAAGACTCCGAAATAAAGCAAATGGAAGTACTGGAAGAAACTGAATGTATTTCCAGTATTTTCTCAGGAACACCCCTCCTCGACTGGTCCCTAAGCGAATATATATGCAATTTCATAATCAGAGAATAACAGTTAATTATGTATTTAGGTTGGGAGCCAAACATACTTGACTGGACTTAACTTATAAAAGCAATGTTATTTTTCCTTGGCAGGGATTATTGGAACATTGGAAAAACGTTTAACCTCGCTTCTCCATTAGCCGGAAGTTTCGAATTATCAAAAGATGTTCGCACGAGGGCTAGCCAGTAGATTCATTACAAGAAAACGCTTAAAATGGTCAGAATTTGAGAAGGTACAAATACGTTGAAAGACTGATGAAAATTAAAGACATATTATAGAGGTATCCAGTATTCGGCTGGACTATATTTTTTGGAATTATAATCTGCCTTTTTGAATCACCCTGACTTATCGGTTACGACCTTGTTTTATATCTAAAAAGATATGGATTTGCATTCACCTTGTTTCATGCTTTATAAAAATATTACCTCGTAATCCTTTCGTGAATCTACCACAAACAGGCAGTAGATATTTATAGCAGAGTGTAATCTCTAAAAACGTCCCCATCCAGAAAGCAAGTGGGATTAGACGCGTTCTCGTCTGTTATTGGTTAAACCCTTGGTAATAGAAAACTCATGACATTTTTATTGTGAGCAATGCTCTTATTTATGAAAACGAGATGATGATATTGATATCACTGTTTTTCTTCGCTATTGAATAAAGTTATCTTCAAAATTTTACCGTTCTGGACTGTTCGAATCGGCGAAGTTCGAGGATCAAGGAGCCACCTTTTTGGTGATAGATTTATTTTCCTATTTCAACCTTCGATTATTAAAAATATTTAGTAGTTACGGGGGTTTGGTCTCGCTAACGACGCTTGAAACATCAGCTTTCAATTTCCTTTTATACCGTGGTCAATTAACATATAATCCATTTCGGTATTAGAAATTAGTGTCATACTTCTTGACACACCTAAGACTTCTGTGGAAACGAAACACTGCACTCAAGACGGTGGTAGCCTGAGGCACGTTGAGGCACGCAGCTCGTCAATAAGAATCGTTCATGCCCATGCAAGACAAAACGATTTAAGATATGACATTTTGAAAGGGGTCTCACTCCACCACATACGAAATTTGAGTTTGCCTGTATATTTTTTTTCGAAGAAGAAAGTGTATGAAAGTGAGTCAACACTGTAGTTCTCAAGACATCAAAAAACAAGTGATTGTTTTGAGAAAGGATTAGCTTTTCAAGTGAAGACTCCAGCTGACACGGCTGTAAATATTTGTCATAATCAGCGGCTTCAGTCTGTTGAATTTTAATTAACGCATTCAAGTCGGTGTGGCGTGAAACAAGATCATTCTGTTAAGGGGTTGGAAAATCGACGCCAAGCGCCTTGAAATCTCGTTGAAATGGACATCAGAAATGTCATGGAAAATCTGGAAGAGCTTCTAACTTGTTCTCTGTGTGCTAATGTCATTCGCAACCCTAAACTCACTCCTTGTCTCCACACGTTTTGTTGTGAATGTTTGAAGGACATCGCGTCGAGTCGACCTTACCAAACGAACTTTGTCTGTCCGTTATGCCAAACTGACATCCGCAAGCCAGACGGTAACAATTTCGATTCCTTCCCTTCAAATCTTTACATCACGCGCCTTCTCGATCTTCTCATCGCCAAAAGACGCAATTATCCAGACGCGACCTGCGGAAACTGCCAAAAGAAGGGAGTGCTGAGTGCGTTCTGTTTTGCGTGTGACACATTCATGTGCGAAGAATGCTTGAACGCGCATAATGTCATTACGCGAAGTAATGCTCATCGCACTGTGAACCTGGGAAAGTTCAAGATGAGAGACTTCGAAGATTTACTTCGACGACCTATGCTGTGCGCCCACAAATTCAAGGAGAAAGGAGTTGTAGAATATTTTTGCTACGACTGCAACGCTTGTGTGTGCCATGTGTGCAATATCGCTATTCAACACACTCATCGCATCGTTGACCTTCACGAGGCCGCCAGCGAACAAAAGTTGAAGCTTCGAGAAATGAATTCAAAACTCAAAGACAAAGTCCGTATGGTGGAGCTCGGAATTCGCAACGTCGAGCATCGGTCTATGGAAGTCCATGAGCAAATAGACTATTTGAAGAAGGACATCACAACGAAGATGGATAATCTTGTTGCACTTATCCGAGCTCATGAAGAAGGCATGATTCAGACGTTGGAAACTATTCGTAAGGATAAATTAGAGAATTTGACCTTTCAACTGAAGCTATATGAGACGGCAATGATCCAAACAGAGGGCACATTCGTTTTCATCGAAGAACTGGTGCATAGGAATATCAGCGAAGAAATTTTGCATATTAAAGACCATGTCACGTCACGCGTGGAGGAGATCGCGAATATTCAAGTCGGAACAAATCCAGCTGAAAACGAGCAAGTCGGCTATGTCCCCAACGCGGAAATCTTTGATGGGCTCCAAAATTCGAGCCTGGGTAGAATCGTCACCAGTCTTACAGAACCGTCCTTGTCCACCGCCCAAGGAGACGGACTGAATGACGTTTCAGCGGGAGAAGAAGGCGAGTTCACAGTGACAACTAGAAACGCCCAGGGAGAGATCTGCTACAGCGAAATTGATCACGTGGTTGTCGAGGTGAAGTCTTCCATATGGGGCATCATTGAGAGCAGGGTGCGAAACTATAGAAATGGAACCTATGATGTTTCCTACCTTCCTCGCGTGCCAGGTACACATCGCGTGCAGATTGAAGTCGGCGGCCATCTTATCAAGGACAGCCCGTTCATGGTGGAGGTCCAACCGCCAATCCTGTCCCCTTTGAAGTCCTTCGGTTCCCATGGTAACCCCGATGGGAAATTTTCTCAACCCCACGGAGTTGCTGGGTCGGACATCGGGCATATCGCTGTGTCCGATAGTTTAAAGCATCGCATCCATGTGTTCACATCGGACGGAGGACAGATCCTCGATTTTGGCGGAGAAGGAACGAAAGATGGCAAATTATATCACCCTATGGCCATTGCGCTTGACCGAAGCCAGAGGTACGTTCTGGTCGCAGACAGCGATAACAACCGTGTCCAGTACTTTGATGCCAAGACTGGAAAATTCATCAAAAAGTTTGGGTCGGAAGGGAGTGGTCACGGTCAATTCAATGGCCCTTGCGGGATATCCGTAGACGGCAAGGACCGTGTGATCGTCACCGACTGGAACAATCACAGAGTGCAAGTATTCAGCCCTGAAGGCAAGTTCCTCTTCAAATTCGGTGATGCAGGCAACGACAGGCTTATTCACCCCAGGTTTGCAATCTACCATGACGCAGAGGAGCGTTTCGTAGTCTCAGACACGGGCAACGATGTTGTCAAAGTCTACGACCAAAATGGCGACCTTCTTCGTATCATAGGCCGACCAGGCAACAAGAAAGGGGAGTTCCGTGGTCCGCGCGGCTTAGCGATCGACAAAAACCAAAACATCATAGTATGCGATTTTGAAAACCACCGTCTTCAAGTGTTTAACATCAAAGGAGCAGTTCTTAACAGTTTTGGAACAAATGGAAAAGGTATTGGACAGTTCGCGTTCCCCTTAAGTGTTTCGGTGGTTGGGGGATCACGTGTCATTGTCAGTGACTGGGGGAATAATCGAATCCAGGTTTTCAAGTTCAGAGAGTGCTTGAGTTGAGAAAGCATTGTATGCACGAAAGCCCCGTAAATTTTTGTGACTAGACCGTTATAATTAGCTGCTGCGTTTGACCGTCACCAGTGGTCTAAGAAAAGACTGGATCGAGAAACTAATTGTTTTCGAAAGCCCGCAACACCATCTTTGTTGGAAAAACTTTTTTCCATGAAAGCTTCGAATGGACAGTTAAGTTATAATTAAACACGGGACCTCCTTTGACATTGTGAGGAAAAGACTTTGGATATGCTTTTTATAACATTGCCACATCGCT
>NC_090880.1:24666096-24676096 GCF_036669935.1 Montipora foliosa
CCTTGCTACAGAGATGAGCGACAAGGGCGAGGAAGGGCGTATTTGTGGCCTTTTGGGCAATGCCTTTTTGGGACTCGGAGACTTGCAACAGGCCGAAGAGTATCACATGAAATGCCTGAGTATAGCTGTACACGAGAGCGACCAAGCAGCACAAGGAGATGCCAATGCAAACCTTGGAAATGTTTACTTTCGCCGTGGCGCCCTCCAAAAAGCGATGGAATTCTATAATGAACACTTAAAGATTTCGGAAAAAATACAAAACAAGGGGGAAGTAGGACGCGCTTATGGCAACCTTGGTAATGTTTATCATCGTCTAAGAAACTTTACAGACGCTATAGAATGTTTCAATAAAAGTCAGAGAATTGCTAATGAAGTAGGGAACACAGCTGGAGAGGGTTGTGCCTATGGTAATCTCGGCGATGTGTATCGATGTCTCGGGGATTTCAAAAAAGCTTACGATAACAATGTCAAAAGCATGAAAATCGCACAGGATTTAGGGGACAGATTCGAAGAGGCGCGCTTGAAAAACAGCCTTGGAAGTTTATATTGTTCCCAAAGTGATTATTTAAAAGGGAAAAAGTGCTTTACAGAAGCCTTGGAGATTTGCAGCCAACTTGGCGACAGGGGTGGAGAAGGAAATTCATATAACAATCTTGGAGTGGTTCTTACTAACCTAGGTGACTTTCGAGAGGCCATAGTGAATCATACGAAATGCCTGAGTATAGCCCAGACCAGGGCAGATCACTTCGCTGAAGGAACGGCTTATCTCAACCTCGCCAGTGCACACGTTAAATTGAGTGAATTCGAACATGCCACACAAATGAACGAAAAAGCACTAACCATTTTCCAGGAAGTTGGTGACCTGACAGGAATGGGAAAGGCTTACAACAATCTCGGTACACTTTTATTTTGTCCCCTCGGTGAATTACAGAAAGCCATAGATTGCCACAACAATTGTCTATGCATAGCCAAAGAAGTTGGCGATGTGCTTGGAGAAGGACGTGCTTATACCAATCTCAGCAATGTGTACCGTGGCCTCGGTAACTTTGAGAAGGCCATCGAGTATCTGGAACTTCGTCTAGTCAATGCCGAGAACTTGGGGGATGAAACTGGGAAAGCACTCGCTTATGCGAATTTCGGCCTCACTTACGGATGCCTCCGCGACTACAGAAAATGCATTGAGTACCACGAAAAACATTTGCACATCGCCGAAAAAGTGGGGGACAAACTCGGAGAAGGAAGAGCCTATGGCCACCTTGGACTTGCTTATTGGATACTCGGTGACTTTCAACAGGCCATGAAGTTTCACAAAAAACATCTTTGTCGTGCAAAGGAATTGGGTGATAAGTATGGAGAAGGTCAAGCCCATGGCATGCTCGGTGATGTGTATCACAGCCTCGGTGAGGTCAAAATGGCAAAACAGCACTACCAAGAACATCTGAACATTGCTAAAGAAGTTGGTGACATTTCTGGAGAAGCAGTCTCCTTATACAGATTGGGTCGTGTCTTCGAGACTTCGGATTCTCTTGAAGAGAAGGCCTTAGGTTATTATAAATCCAGCGTTGAAGTCTTTAATGGCATGAGGAGTCTTGTTTCTGAAGATGTCTTCAAAATAAGTTGTCGTGAGACTAAAAACGACGCTTACACTGCTTTGTGGAGAACTCTGCTGAAGCTTAAAAGGGTCGAAGAGGCTTTGCTTGCTGCGGAGCAGCAAAGAGCGCAGGCTCTGAATGATATTTTAAAGGCACAATACGGGGTCACAGAAGGAACCCCATCGTCACGTGAATGCAAAGAAACCATTTCCTCAATTCTTAAGGAATTATCTACGCCATGCGTTTTTATAGCACACCTACACGGTGATATAATCTTTTGGCTATTGAACAAGGGAAAACTAGTTGATTTTACCTGCAAGAAAATTAAAGGTGAAAGTGAGATCGAGGATCCTGTTACTGGACTGTTGGAGACTACCTTGAAGACCATTGGAGCCGATGTTGGCCTCAGATGTAAGGATCGTCCACTGGAAGGACAAACTGAGGAATCTCCAAGCGCTCGAACGACGTTCGAGGCATCACATGATTGTACCATCAACTCTCTCCAGCCATTGTATGAAGCAATTCTTGAGCCAGTTGCACAGCTAATAGAAGGTGACGAATTAGTTGTTGTCCCGGACGGTCCACTTTGCTTGGCTCCTTGGGCTGCACTGAGCAAGTCAATTAGAATCCGTACTGTTCCTTCGTTGACCAGCCTGATGCTGATCAAAGGCACACCTGAGAGCTACCACAGTAAACGCGGAGCGTTGCTTGTGGGGGATCCATGCTTAGATGAAATACCATTAAAAGCTGGAGAGTCCACGCTAGAACAACTTCCATCCGCTAAAGAGGAAGTAAACATGATAGGCCAACTTCTAAATCTGGTACCTCTGACGGGAGCAGAAGCAACCAAAGAGGGAGTACTAAAACGTATCAATTCCGTTGCGTTGGTCCACTTAGCAGCTTATGGAAGACTAAGCACTGGGGAAATTATACTCGCTCCAAACCCCGAACGAAAGTCCGAGATCCCCGAGGAGCAAGATTACTTGTTGAAAATGTCGGATGTCCAAACAGTTCGTTTGCGAGCAAAGCTTGTTGTTCTCAGTTGCTGTCATAGTGGAAGAGGCGAGGTCAAGTCTGAGGGCGTGGTCGGTATTGCACGGGCGTTTTTAGCCGCCGGTGCGCGTTCCGTGCTCGTGTCGCTCTGGCAAATCGATGACGAGGCCACCAAGGAATTTATGAAATACTTTTACCAGCACCTCAGAGATGGAAAAACGGCCAGCGAGGCTCTTCGCGAAGGAATGAAGCATCTTCGCGAGTTAAACGAACCCGAGAAACACTGGGCTCCTTTTGTACTGATTGGAGATGACGTGACGCTTGAATTCAAAGAAATCCGCGAGACGTAGAATCTCAATAGTTCATACTTCGTACTCTCAAGGTTGCACTGGAAAGAGCAGTTAGTTCGAGGAGCGGAATTTGGTATGCAAAATAGCCTTTATTGCAAGCTCGTTCCAGTCCAACTGGGAGAGAATGGCCATAGACCTTTTTGCAGATACGGCGGCCATTTTGTTTTCTACTGTTTCGAAAGACATTATGGGATGCTCAGGGGGCAAATTAAAATGTATTTGCCCCCTGGGCATCCCATAATAGCTATTTGAAACAATAGAAATCAAAATGGCCGCCTTATCTGCAAAAAGGTCTATTCATTGGCCAATGACGCCTATTGATCCTACATTTCAAAAACATACTACGCAAACAAGACCACAAGCAACATCGATGGTGCTTTTTGTTTGGACAGACACTAATTAAAAGCAAGTTTATCCGTGCGAGTATGTTTTCTATCCTGATGCTTGCCTTTCAAGTGCAAATAAGTTCTTGTAACGACAGTTTAGGAACACAGCTTCAAGAATTTAATTCAAGAAGTGTGCCAATGAACATTTGACCTCATTCATTTGACCGGAATGGTTGCCGATGTCCTTCGAACTCTTGCTTATCTTCAACTGGGAAATGGAAGCGATCTACTACCAATTCTATTCTTTCTATGATGAAGATTGCGAACACAAAAACGCAAATAGAACCGTGAAAAGAGAAAAAAAAAGTTGTCCTTAAGTGAATGAGGGGGGGGTCTCTTGAGCTATTGTATATCATAATACAAAGAGGATGGATTAATTATCACAGGGTAAAGAAATGACGTTTCAGAATATATGTACTGCGGGAATAGAATGAAAGTTGAGAGTCATCGCAGTTAGCTGAATAGCTTAGGCAGTTGCAAACGAAGCCAGGAAAAATCCATTCTATATATGAAACTGCAATAGACCTTATTCGTATTCTCAGTATAGGACTGGAACTACAGCTTGCAATGGAGGCTAATGAGGAGGAAACTGTTCAAATGCAAATACCTTTTAATATATTCTCCCGCATTAGCCTCCATTGCAAGCTAGTTCCAGTCCAATACTGAAAATACGAGTATGGTCTATTCACCCCAGACCAAGGGCCCTTTTCTCGAAAGTCCCGAAAACTTTTCGGGCCCGAAAAGCCATTTGTGAAATTTGCCAACCGCTTGTTTTGGAAAGCCGATCTTTTAACATGTTTTCAAGGCAACAAAAAGAAAAATAACTGTGAAGTTTGACGAATTAAATCTTCTCCGTTCTGGAGATACAAAGGGAATTGTGACACCCGAAAACGGCCTGTAAATTAAAGTTTCGGGACGTTTGAGAACTGGGCCCCAGCTCCCAACATGCTTAATAGCTCAGTTGGTGCAGCGCAATCGCAGCGTCGTTGGTTCGAATCCCGTTCAAGCCTGGATTGATTCTGGCTTCCTTTGCAACTGTTTAATTTAACCATGCAAATTCTCCTCACAATTTCAATGAAGTGTTAGTACCACAGGTATTGAGAATGAAGATAATTATCAGCCTAAGAGGTGCGATCTTGATATAACACCAAATTCTCATGACTACTCAACAAAGAACTCCATAGTGCTAGTTAGGAGAATGGACGTTTCGATCTTGGGAATGAAAGGGATTAAGTTGCTCACCTAATTGGCCAGTTTCGTATTCTAACGGTTGGACTGGATCTAGCATGAAATGGAGGCTAATGCGGGCAAATTAACGTGCATTTGAAAAGATTTGCCCGCATTAGATCCAGTCCATCCGTGAGAATTCGAAAATGGTCTATTGCGATGCTCTTTCCGACCTTCACTTCAGAAGGTAGTTAGAGATGTTATAGCATTTGAGGCCCCGCTATATGAGTGCAAGCTTGGGAGTATTTGTTTGTTCTTTATTTGTAACCTTTGGACTAAAGAATGAATTTTAACTTTTTGTATTGTAGTTGTAAAGCCTGGTTTTCACTAGCGAAACAAGCACATGCGCAAGCATGACAGCTTTCATTTCACCGCGAAAATGGCCTTGACGCAAGCATAGAAGGTTTTCCCGTGACGTCATCGTCGCCATGTTGGTGGACGAACTTCTTTTGTTCATCCACCAGAAGTCGCACATTTCTCTATTGTTATTGGTGTCTCTAGAGGTTGATTGAAAACGTCCTATAAAGACACGCGCAAGCTCAAGGATCAAAATTCTTCCTTGTGCTTCTGCTTGCGTTCGCCTTATGAAATCGAAACACGACATTGACCGAATGCAAAAATGGCCACCAACAAATTATTCTCTTGTCTTTGTGTTAATTAGCCTAACTAGCCTCGTTCACACGCATAAAATTGAAAGAATTTGGGTTGTAAAACGAGGCTAGTTAGGCTAATTAACACAAAGACAAAAGAATAATTTGTTGGCGGCTATTTTTGCATTCGGTCAATAAGCACAAGGAATAGGCAGAGTTTGATGTATCAATATTCAGGTATGGCTACAGGGCTTTATGGTCAAAATTCACGGCTAAATTCTGTTTTCTTTCTCTCACAAGTCTCAAGGGAGATTTCTAAATAACAGAATATTTACATTTACATTTACATGTATTGGGTCGGTAAAAACCGTTCGGTTATCACACCAACCATAAAATACAAATATATCAATATATAAAATAATGATATAAAAAATTAAATAAAGAAAACTATATTAAACTAAATATAACTATTATTTAAGAAAAGCTGTTAACCTATATTTGAAGGTTTCTCAGGAGGATGATGAATATTTAAATTTAATCATAAAGCCTCGTAGCCATGTGTGAACATTGATACATCGAACATGGCCTAATTACTGTCTGCCCGTGTGTCGTAAATTAAAGCAATCGTTGCAGATTCCCCGTGTCTGAGCATTACAACACTTTCATGCTTTTTCTGATTCTACGTTCGTTTTCACGCAGCATAAACGCCTTATGTTTGCGCTTGTGATAGTGAACACGAGGCTTACATGTGCGGCTGTTGAGGAGAAAAATGTTATACATTTTTCGAGAAAGCAATGTCTCTTTAAATTGAAACATTAATTAGATATTTTCAATAAGGTATAGACCGTATTCATAAATGACGGCCAAATAATTATTCTTTTGTTTATGTGCAAATCAGACCAACTGCAATCCTGGTCAAAACTGTTGGGACAATTCACGCTTTTCCCCCTACCCCATCAAAAAGTTGATTTTTCACGGTCTCCAAAATCAAGTTCCGTTCATCGATCGCTGGCATGTTTCAACATTGTCTGGGGGGGGGGGGGGGGGGAAGGGGCGCGAAAAAGGCAGCGAAAGAAGAACACACGTTGCTCATATAACGATGGAAGCAGTACAGTAAATTCTCTACATTTCGCCCAAAATTTGACAAGTGTCCCGAAGTGTTTTAACCCGGATTGTAGCCTCGTTGTAAAGTAACATTTCTTTTGTATTTTGTCCGTGCTAACGAGGCTAGTCGGTCTAATTAGCACAATGACAAAAGAATATTTTGTTGGCCGCCATTTATTCTTGGATTTCACATGACGTCACGGCCGCCATGTTGGTGTCCCCAAACAATGAAATGGCGGCCATGTTGGTGTCCCGATCCAATCCTCCGGGAATTGAAAGCTATTATTATGCTAACGTCTTCTTTTGTTTTCGTTGAAAAACATGGCTGTTGATCACGTGAGCGAAACCCAAGAATACATTCGGTCTATACGATAAAATTCGCTGATCTCATCGGATCAGATAACAATGCGAAAAGTCGCTTTGGAGCACGAAAAGGTAATCAAAATAGATTTGTTGAGTAAGTAGAATCATAAACACTGGAAAATATTGCTGGCAAGGGTGTACAAGTCAATAATATTAGGCTGATTTAGCAAAAGAACGGGAACGTCAGTGGCGACGGCGCGCCCAGAAAAAACACCAATGAGAATTCAGAATAGAATAGACTCCACTCTTTTCTTCTCTATTCTAAATTCTCATTGGTAGTTTTGCTGCGTGCGACATCGCCACTGACGTTCCCGTTCTGTTGCTAAATCAGCCTAATAATGTGTTTTAAGTGAGAACCACCTCAACGCAAAAATTTACTTGTTTCAGTAAACCATCATAGTTGCAGATTTAGAACTGGCATAAACACCAGTGACAAGCTCAAACTATTCGGTAGAGTCTCATTTGAGTCCATTGATAAGACAAAAGACCAGCTTAACGACAACATATTGTGCACCAGATTTAAGTGCAAATCACTAAGTGATTTACTTACTGCTTGTATTTTTGTTTTTAACAGTACGTGAAACACTGCCTTAAATTAGAAATTCGATTTTTTATTTTTATGAATAAAACATCTTAACTTTTCATTTTCAAACTTGGATTTTTGGCCGAATGGAAAGCGACCATGACAGCTCTTTCGAAAGGAACGTGTGGCTAGCACACTTTCGAAAAACGTTCAACCTTACATCAATTCGAAATACCGAAAAGATGAATTTTTATAGTCCCTTGAAGACCACAAAAAAGTGGCTAATTTATGCACCATTATTATGTATTTAATCGCACTGTGGCGAAAATACCGAGGGTGGGTAAATTTCACCTTAAAAAGTTCAGAACTACATGGACAAATGAACTTTGATGATGAGAGAACCGGTGGGTTTGAGTTTAAGCCAGACGAGCCACTAAGTGACTTCCTAATTCAGTCAAACTCGTATTTTTGCCACATTTCATCAAACAGGGGTTTGCAGCTGATAGCGGCGCCAAGTTTCGTACACAGCAAAAACGAGCCTGACATTTTCCGATGCAACGAGTACGTTTCCTCGGGGGGAGGGGAAAGGCGATGACGTAGCATGATTGGCATGATCTGCTGTATCCGTCTGGTGGTGTCTTGCGTTTGAAAGTTGAACGGTTCGTCACTTGCAAAAGGCTCTCCGAGGATCATGACCGCGTCTGCATGGGCATTTGTCATCACCTGTAAAAGGGGAAACAGGATTGCATTTTCACGGAAATTAAAGAGCAATTCAATCCAAATCCGAATCCGGCCAGTGTCATTCTTGAGGAACTACCTCTCTCTTGTCATATTAAAAAGGTTGAAATGGTCACGAAGTGATTACAATAACGCAAATTTATATTTTGAGAGGACGTTCTCGTTGCCGTTGCCGTCGTCGTTGCTTAAGTTCTCTAGTAACTGATGAGTGCCAGTCATGTCATCGAACACCACAACGAATGAGTTGACCAACCTTAGATAAATCTTCAAGCGCTATCTTCCCTCCAAGAGCTTATGACATTAGCGATATTTCGCTTCGCGTTTACGGCAAACTTCAGGCTGAAATATGCGTTTCGCAAAGTACACAAGGAGACTTGCTTTTTTTTTTTTAGACCACACCTTGCATGCTAGCTGCAGATCGCACGCAACTTCTCAAAAGAGAGAACAGTTTTTATTACATCCATTTAGAAATCGCTGGTGATCCTTGCAATCTGATTGGCTCTAAGCAGTGCGGTTTACTGACGAATCGCACTATTTTATGCTCTAACCCAGCCAATGAGGAAGGAACACTAAAACAAAACTACCAATCAGATTTCAAGGTTTGTTTAAAGTAACAAATCACCTTGCAGGAAAATGAAAGACAAAGAAAGCCATTGCGTGGCGAATTTTGCAATTTTTGTTCCCAAAACTTGGATTTAAAAAAAAGGATGAATTTTAATTACTTACAGTTTCTAACTCATGATAATGTGCTTCTTCAGGCCGAAGTCTTACATTTTAGGGAGTTTCCAACGATCCTGTATTTGAGCGATTAAATTGTGCGATTTCTAAATGGATGTAATAAAGTGGTAATTGAACTTCGTGTCGTGCAATTATACCATTATGAAAAAGTGAAGTTTCGTGCTTTTATGACAAACAGCTGCCTACCGTTTCGCGTTTCACTAAAACGCGATCCTAAATCTCTCAGTTCACACGCATTCTCACCTTAGATTCGTATCCCGTGAGGAATCCGAGTCCAATAGAATTTTCAATCACCATGGCTCGGTCTCCGATGGCTGCACCACGAATTATCTGTGAGATAAACGCTGAGCGTTTTTTTAAATTTGTTGACCGCAATATCGGCGGGGGGGCGGGGGGGGGGGGCGTTGCTTTTAAAGCGTCGCACTCAAACGGCGACGAAATGGCTTGTAATGAACAACTAACCATTGGAAAAAGACTTTTTAGGAAAATACGTTAAGTGGATAGAAAAGGCAAATTTCAATGACGATATTAAACCATTCAGGAAACTTTTTCTTTCCCTCTCAGTAAAGTTTTATATTCTCTTGAGCAGACTTCAAGCAGTTCATTCTATTAAATCGTGAATGGTTTGAAGCTAGGAGTCCTATAACTAAGTGAAGTACGATCGTCCGGGTGAGTGTAGTCCTTAGAAGGACTGTTTTGGGTTTTGACAAAAAAGGGGACTTTCAGATCTACGATGGCGACGTAGACGACCACGTCACATCAAAGTATAACTTTGCTCTGCGTAAGTTTTTCGCGAATCTTATTAAATATTCTATCTTGGTCGCGTCGTACAATGTAGACGAAGTATCCTAAAAATGACTTGGTACGAGCGGTTTCTGAGAAAAATAGAGACTGAATGATTCACATTTGTGCGCTCGCGTTGTCGTCAAAACCTCAAATTTGGTGATTTCACGTCGCTGTTGTGCAGAGTGACGCAAAAATATACGTTAAAATGCGTGCCGTACGATACGTACGTTTTTCCTCTCTTAACCAATATTGACGAATGAAATGAATCATATATTCAGGGTTCGTACACTTTTTCAGACCAAAAATTCAAGGACTTTTCAAGTAATTTCAAGGGCCAAATTTTGAAGTTTCAAGGACCTCTTTGTTATTTACGTCGAAGAATTTACCCATGGAAATAGTCTGACAGTACAATTCTTGGTCATTTTCCATAACGTACATGCGTGAGAATAATGCAAAGGCACTGGTAACCATTCTAGACCCCACAGCTCGTCCGTTTGTATGACATGACTTGAGTGGCTGATTATTTTAATTTACTGCACTTTTCAAAGATTAAAAATGTGGGTCAGAAATAATTCAAGGACCAGGAATGAAGGGCAGAGATTTTCAAGGA
>NC_090880.1:24681096-24683596 GCF_036669935.1 Montipora foliosa
AGGTAAAACATTACTGACTTTCAATACCGTCATTAAGTTGTTGATATCACTATCAATACTTTCACCAACTCCAGGATACTAACAAAAGAGAAATAAACACCAAGAAAGCTATGTGAATGGACTTTCAACTCTCAATATTTAAACCTGATGTACATTGTAAATTAGTAAATCTGTCACTTAATTCTGGAAACAGGACCACTTCAAACATAAGTCATCCACATACCACGAATAGTTAAATTGATAAAATAAAATGTGATAAGTGCATTATCCAATAATATGTAACCTTGATTTCTTGCTTCTGAAAATAATATACTTTGGCCACAATTATATTTATTATTGTGACCAAAGTCTGAGCAATAACTTGCAAAGGTTCTTTAAGCATTGACACCTCAAATGCCCTTGGACGCCGGCCCCCAGTTGCCGAGTATTATCGTCTGGCATTAGACAGAGTAAAATCTGTTAAGCCTCTCTCTCTTAAGTCAATGGGTTAATGAACTGTTGCAAGCTGACCTAAAAAAATAGCCCAATAGATTGAAAACAAACTAACAATATTCCCATCTATTTTCCCCAAGAGGCTTCATTGTTTGTTGGTTGTGGAGTTTTATTTTGTAACTTAAAAATAAATATAAGTTGCTGGAAAATCAAGCAAAACTTATGCTTTGGTGGAAAGCCCATACCTGTATCTTAATTGCCACAGGCCTCCTATCTTTAAGAACCCCCCGATGGACCTGACCAATGGATGCCGCAGCAAAAGGCTTCATATCAAATTCCAAAAGTTGATCATGCCAATTGGCTCCAAACGCTTTAACAAGAGCTTTCTGAATTGAAAAAAGGAAAGTGTAGACTATTAACATACTTTCCATATACAATAACAATAAAATTTAAGTCTTTCAATCTGGCAAACGTAAAGTTACTTACAAGCCATTCATTGTTTCAGTACCATGAAATGCCGCCTCATAGGATAAACATGAACTTAATTTTTACTAGTTCTCACTTAGACATAAAATATTAATGAGCAATATTATGGTAGTTAACACACTGGAATCATAAACACAACTCTTAACCTCCAACTGCCATCGAGGCATGAAGTCTGCACTGTCACGAACTCTTTCAAAGATCTTCTGCAGTTCAGGTGAAATGAATGCATTGTCTACATGGAACAAAAATGACAGAAAGCAGTCATGCACTTTGTAAAATCCAAGGAATACCTGTTAATAAATATGATGAGTAGAACTACAGAATAGTAAACTGTATATGGTACACTAATAAGAGTGTAAATATTTACATGCAAATGCCACTAAGGGATTAAAATAACTGGGAAGCCTCCCTGCTACATTAACCCTTTTTTTCCAAAATGGCCCTTCATAGATTTCACTCTGTCAGACGTCCGACAATAACATTTTATTCATCAATGAGGAACCCCTTTTGAGTGAAAGGGTTATGCCTGGAGAGCTTATTACAGTAGATAAATATGCAGGTGCTGCTTGTACTGGTGTTGGTGGTGTGTAATCCTGGACACAAGTGATGTTATGAATTTGAGGAGAAAAGCAAGCGGACACTTTGTGAAAGAAAAGCACTTGTGAAAGCCAGGTATACAGCCATCAAGTAGGACTATTCGTTCTTCATACTTCGAGGGCTTTTCTCTGGGGTTTCTGGTTTTCCTTCCGCATCAAAAGCCAGCATTCAGTTCATTCCACAAACTTGGAGGTGTTGTGCTCCAAAGCCTTGTATAATGATGCATTGGTGCAACCTTGCTGAGCTTATTGTCTTAGAATGTTTACGCGAGGTACTATTTTAATAATATTATTGTTCACTTCACTCTCACTGCTAAATGTAGCTGCAATAAACTTACAATTGTAAATATATGTTATTCACCGGCCGGGAGGTCCGTATTGGGAAAAACTGTGACCGAGGTCTCGAGTACGGCCCGAGGCCACAGGCCGAAAGCTGTACTAGAGACAGAGGGCACAATTTTTCCCAATACGGACCGACCAAGGCCGGTTAATAACATTTTTATTTATTTCTAAATTCTATTTTTAGAAGGTAGGAGAAACTATTAACTTCACTCTGTGCTTAGCGTAGTTGGTTACCATGACCGTGGTCAGGAGATAGGAAAATACTGCCCGCTCCCGGAACCAATCAGATTGCAGGATTCTCAGGATACCGCCCGCTCACGATCAAAGAAATAAATAACAATCATTATCTCTAACCAACATGTACCTTGAATGCTTAACATTTGTCCTAACTTCAGTGCTGCACCTCTCATTTTGCAGAGTGTGCTTACGATTCTCTCTGCATTTGCTTCTGACAGAAATGGATTTCCAGTAACCTCAGCAAGATTGGAACCTGTAACAATAAAATACAAAATAAACACATTAAGACATCATAAACATGTATGAAACAAGTACTTGTTTTTGCAGTAAAACGTTTGAAGACATTTTATTCCAAGTTATCAGAATTACACAACAAACTTAAGACATGTTTGACAAAAGTTTCCTTT
>NC_090880.1:24688596-24708596 GCF_036669935.1 Montipora foliosa
TATGCACGACCGCATGGCTAGCAGAGCTTGTAAACAAGCAACGTGCTTTACAATTGTGTGAGTGTGAACAACTTGCGCTTGATCGTAACATTCTTGACCGAATTTCCAGGCTTTCTGGAACATTTCCACGACATTCTGTCCGTGAAGTATCTAATCCTGACAATGTACTGGAAAGAAATGTACAAGGCCTTAAAGTCGTCGAAGAACTGGCTTGTTTGGCGTTAACCCGATTGGGTGTACATATTATTAGTTTCTTCCATACACGTAAATGACCCTCTTTTATCATATTTTGTTCTGCGAAGGTGCGATGCACCTAATGATCAGAGAAAAAAGGATAAAGAGGCTCCTGAAATATAAAAACTGTCTTTCAAATTCATGAAAAGTCTGAAAAGTCGTGGAAAAGATGTAAAAATATTCCCTTTTTTGTTCCTGCGTTAATAAGCGGTCAGCTGTTGTAGGTATTACGTTTTGTAATACCATTTATAGTGTACTCATGTCACTGGCGACACGAAATACTCAAGAAAATGTATATAAACAATAACAAGACAATCTCTTTTTCCAGGGTTTGATCGACTCCCATGTACATTGATTTGAACGTTTTCTTGAAAACCTGCGATGAAACTCACAAGTGGGAGATAATGCATTTCTTAAGTACAGAATGTTTACATTCAGATAAGGACTACAAAACGTCCAGAATGAAAACATTTCGTGATATTTTCGTCCTTTGTTATTTTAAACGCAACGCAGCGAATAATTGGTTCGATATTACCTTGAGGTCGCAAATGGCAGAGAGGGGTCTTCAGTCTGCATTCTGATTGGCTATTACAAAAATGACCTCACTTCATTCTTCAATGCTCTTATATGAAAATTAATACATGTAATGGTCGAAAGCGCTTTAAGATGTAATTCTTTTTCTTTCTCAGGTACTTTCTTCAGATAATGAAGGGCAAATTACTCCGATAAGTAGAAAAATTTTGTTATGAGTGCGCCGGAGAGACAGAAAAATAACAACTTTGTCTCGCGAGCCGAGTACGAGAAGATGGTCGAAAAAGTTAAACAATGTGAGGCAGATAGACTGAAAGTAATGACAGATCAGGGTAACATAATGAAAGAGTTCAACAAAAGAATGCAAGTGCATCTTGAGGAGATTCGTTTGCTGAAAGACGTGAATCAAAAGCTACAAGCAGATCTTCAAGAGCTTCGGGATTTGACTTGTTATCTGGATGACGACAGGCAGAAGTGTCGAAAACTTGCGCGCGAGTGGCAAAGATTCGGACGGTACACAGCTTCTGTAATGCGCAATGAGGTCGCTACCTACCAAGAAAAGTTAAAGGTTTTAGAGGAGAAGCAAATGGATCTGTCGAGGGATAATGCTGAGCTTAAGGAGCTTTGTCTATACCTTGATCGACAGCGTGAATCAGTAGCTATGGAGCATAGGACGTTTTGCAGTAAATGTTCACAGCGCATTGGGAGCGTCGAGAATTTATCTCAATCCGCACAAAACATTTCAGGTATTAATTGAGAATGTTTTTCTGTTTATTTTACGCTTCCTTACGTATATTATTGAAAGGCTTGTCCAATAGTCAGGCCTTCATAAATTGTCAACATGCAAGAATCTTTCACATCTTCCTTTCTTCACGCTTAAAAATTGTCATTCTTTACGTGTGTTGAAAAAAAAGATACGAGATGAGTACCCGTTATTTGTACAGGACAAATCTCAGGAGAAAACGGTGATCATGAAAGAAATTCGCATTCTCAGAGGTTGGAAGCAAGACTGACCAACATTCATGTCGGAAGAAGTAACGAACATTCATTTCCCGGAAAGGTAAGCTGTTGTGGACTTCGATTGGTACTTATTTAACTTTTGAGAACAACACATATCATCTGAGCAGAAATGTTGATGAACGTTTTGCACCTGATACATCCGATGATATGTGTACGTTTTTGATTAAGGTCCTAAGCGATTTAAATGTCTTAAGAATCGTTCTCGAAATGGAAAGGGGCTTCCAAATGTAAGTCGGAACCCCTGTTTCGATTTTACCACACAACAATTCATAAACAACGTGTGAATCAAAGCGATTAATGGCTAATCACCCGAAACATGAATTTCCCGTGAGAATTAGCGAAAGCACTTGAACCTATCGTCGGACAAACATTTATACAAACGAGACTAGTTTTTTCTATCAGATCAGATATTGCAATTGTATTCCGAGCGTCAAGACAATCCAAGGTCACTTAAGTTTGTAAAGATTGAGAGGTGTCTTTTTTATTGTATTTGGACAAACTGAAAAATTTCGCGAATGAAACTCTGTGTGGGCCATTGAAGTTAATAAACGCGACAAAAGATTTTTATATGCCTCTTAAGTCTTTTGAACGCCCCATTGAGCTTTGTTGCGCACAGTTGTGTTGGATTGGGTTAGTAATAGTCTTCATGCGTACGTTCCACCTCTCGTGTTTAATTGTAATAATTTTTGCAGGCGCATTGCTAATGTCAACAAAAGGCGAAATCGCGTGGAATGTTTACCTCCACGCTTAGAAATATTAATCTACCAGAATCGCATTAAATGTTTAGCAACGTCTAATGAACACGGGGATCTTGAGTGTCAGAATCCTAAATGCAGCAAATGAAGGGCATTATGCCGGAAAGCTCACGCAAAAGAGGATATTGCTTTTTTTCAGTCTTCCAGTTATTTTAATGGCAAGAATCACTGGAAACATGGCTGGATATGAATGGCATCATCGTTTAAAGTATTGGGTTTTATTAAAATTTTGACCTCAGATATTGCATTTCTAGCTTTCTAAATGGTTCAATCAATCTTGGTTATCAGCTCATATATCATATGACCTCATATGGAAAGTTATTGCATCAAATGTTGTCAAGAGGGAAACTGATTGGTTTTAAAGCATTCAGAATTTAGGGCAGTTTTTGCTGTCACACAAGTAAAATGTACAGTGTGTAGTGAATGGATTGTGACACTACATGTATCTGTGAGGCAACCCTGCTTTCAATTGATTGTGCATTCATGTTTCCAAGGTAAGCAAGCACCAAGAATTCATTTATTCGAGCTTAGAACTTTATGGCTTTGTTGTTGCTCACAGGTTATTACGATCCAGAGCATTGATTGGTGCTTTTTTTTCAAGGCACTATTCATGGCCAAGAAATGTCATGTGTAACACTAAGCTTGCTAAAAGCAGAGCTCCCCTTTTGAACCCCAGAAACCTGGAAACATAATTATTATCCTCCTGAATAAAGTACAAAATTAATCATCATTACTGTATACAGTTTACAGCGATCAAACAGATTCAAACACTTCTGAGCTGACAGATGAGATTTTACTGCCCCATCAGTAAAATACGGTTAATGGAACGTGACCATACTAAAAGGGGCTATTCATGTCGCGTTAGTTATCTTCGCGTTCTTTGTAGTCGGTCGTTCAAGGTCATAAAATCAATGGTTTTGTTGTAAATAAAATGAGGACACAGTGACTTTGTTCCTAGATATCAGTTTATAACGTACACTTGCATTGGCCAAATCTGTTAAGGCCTCATTCATAACTGTTAAAGAGCACGTGTAATACCTACCTGCTCATAGAAGAAGCTGTACAACTGGCTACTTTAATAGACAGAGTCTAGCTATAAAAGCCTCAGTTAGCCGTCCAAGGTTCACTTGGCAGTTTTGTCTTCTACAGTAAAACAACTAGCCGTTGGCATTTGTTAAAGTTTTTCCCCTCCCTCCCTCCCTTTGGAGATGGGTTGGGTTTATCGCCCTGCCTTCATTAAAACTGGGTCACTCCTGCGAGGTGCGGTTAAGTCTGCGCAGCAACTTCCCCCAAGCTTGTTGGCTCGTTTGCCTTTGTACATTGCTCGCTACCAATACTCTTGTCCGATCCAGCACGTGCTCTTTACCAATCAGCTCGTAGTGCTGGGGAGATAAGTGAGGTTGTTTCTATATCACGCAATCCGGAAGTCGCATAGGCTAACCAGTCGCAAGGCAGTGTTCCCCTCAAAAAACGCCAATACGTCTGTTGTCTCGTTCTATTGCGCCTTACATTATGCGTTAAAAGCCAACTATGTTGATACCAAGGAACAGTGACATTAACAGTAAACAAACAAGCATTGCAAACAATAACAGTAATCTCTTGACGACCTTTTCTGTTTGACTGACGATCTTTACTCACTCTCTCTTTAGTTTAAAACAACAGCAAATAAAAATCTTACTAATTAAAAAGTCAACCTAAAGCGTATTAAATTCGCTTACTCAACTGCAATTTCACAGTCAAACAGAGAAACTCACGACTGGACATCCATTTCACACAAAAGCCTGGAAATGTGATTGTTGAAATATGTCAGAATCTCTGTCGACGCGGAATTGCAAATGTTTTCAGGCCATCTTCATTTTTTAGCAAGTTTTACAAAATATGTGAGGCAGCGAGGCACATATTGAGAAGGAAAACATTACCTGAAAGTTAACTGTTGTATGCAAGTGTTTTGTCTCTCTCTCCATTTCTCTCAGCATTACGGTGATTTTCATAAAAAAATTTCTCTTTTCCTTACTCAGCTTCTGTGGAGGCTTTTATTGCTTAAATTTCTCAAATTTAGTTGCCTCTTCTCTCGCACTCTTTCCTGCTCTTTATCCCGTTGCTTGTCACTATTGTGATTTCCCACAAGAAAAATGCAGGTTGCCAAATGCAACGCTGCCACTTGATTTCCCGCCAAGGAAAATTGCCGGAACACTCCTGTCCCCAGAGGCTCCCCTGCCTCCCCACCTCCACCACGACAGTCTGTACGGGCAGACGGATTTCTTGCATGGATAGATTTCTTAAAAACTCTTACCCGTGGACTGTTCAATTGGCGCACTTCGCGTGCCTGAGCTCAGCTATGAAACTGTTTATTGGTCACTTTCTCTTCTGTTGTTCAGTGCAGTTAGCACTCAATATATTATTGTAGATGACAATAAATTTTTCTCTCCCTCCCTTTAACTCATTGATTACTGAGCCTCCCCTCCCCCCCCCCCCCAGTGACGAGTTAAATCGTCTTGCGTTAGAGTTAAATCTATTGGCGTTAGACGGAGTAAAATGTATTATGTCTCACTTCCAGGGGTCAATGGGTTAATTTGGAGTTGAGGTTGGGTGGGGCCTTGTTATTTGCACTCAAATTTTTGAGTCACTCCTGTGTGGCAGTGTTGAGCAACTTCCCTTAAGTTTGTGGGCTGCCTTGCCTTTTGAATATCACCTGCTAAACAATACTCTTGTTCGATTCAGCATGTGTTGTTTTGAATTCAGTTTGCAGTGCTGGCAAGATATGCGAGTGTTCCTTTGTCACACAATCACACCAAGTTGCACAGGCTTATCCAACGCAAGGCAGTGCTCCCTCATTAACAGCACTTGAGTCAGCGTTTGCTCTTATCTAGTAGCTTGCATGTTTAACATAAAACGTGAGGAACAGACATTAAATGCAAATTTTAATGAAACAGTAATTTCCATGCAAGAGTTGCAGTTACAGTTGTGCAAGGCTGTGGTCTCGGATGAGAAAGTTAAGGAGCCCTTTGGGCTAAGGCCACCTCCCGTGCCCAGTCCTCAAAGTTGGTCCCCCGATCAACCCATGAATTGATTATTAATTTTTAATAAGCTATTTTTGCTTACTTAACAAATTATAAAGTATTTAATTTAATAACAACTGTAATTCAAGATTTATTAAGAATTATGCAATGAATGTTTTACCATTAGATATAATTAACAAACATGACTGGAACACAATCCCTGAGTTGTTAAAATCAAAACCAATTTGAAAGCAATTATTCAAAAAACACCTTCAGACTAAATTGTTGCAGTTCTTAGTGCATGAGGGGGTTTATGTTGATGTCTATAATCTTGCTGATAAATTATTCCTTATATCTTCCTAGCAGATATGTAAGTGTTTTTCCCATATTTAGTATTAAGTTGTATATATCTTAACTCTGCACCGCCTAGATTAGCTATGCTATTTGCGGTGTACAGTTACATTATATTTATATTGATATGTATATGTGTGAATAAACTCCTTTGCTTGTCTATCCAAACTGCAACAAAAATATCTTTCAAATATTCATCTGACTTATTCCGACAAACCTGAATGTCTTACAATTTATTGTAGTGATTACTGACAACAAACAACAAGAAAAGAGTTTATTTGCACCACACGTAAATGCAGAACCATAAAAGTGATAGAATTTAAGTTAAGGTACAATGGCAGCCCCCTAGAAAATAATTAGAAAGTTAATCTTGCCACAAGGCAGAATGGAGAATTATTTTCCAATAAAGGAAAAAAGTTGATTCGGGGAGGCATAAATATAAGGATGACAGGCAAACACAAAAGCAACAACATCAACGAATAAAGCTTGGGGACAAGGTCACTTGAAATTGAAAAATGCAGATAAAAATAAAGCAAAATAAAATATTAAAAAAATTACTGCATTAACAAATAAGTTTTTTGTCTGGGACTCTTTTCATAATTATTTTAAACCACTCAAAATAAACTGATCGTAACCGGCTGCTCGCGATGACCCCTGAATTACCTAAACCGGCCGTAAGCGGCCGAAAAAAATGGCCTCTTGATCAGAGTTAATCTTAGGCCTCTACTCAGTCTCCCTTAGTAAATCTAAATTTTTTGTTGTTATGGAGATTTAGTAGGATAATTGACCAATCATTTGTCGTCTTGTGAGCATGTTTTGACATCCTCACAATACCATTATTTTTGAACATAATGTACATAATAAAGATTCTAATAGATCACATGAGGTTTTTGACTGAGCGTATTAAATCTCAATGGCTTGTTTTTATTATCTCGTGAAAGGAAAGTCTGGCTTCTACTCAAAAAACTGATGTTACAAAGAAAAGGGTTTCATTCACCTTTCCTGGGGACATTGAAACTGTAAGTATCAGGAAATTAGACCATTTCAACAATACAGTGTGTAGTGTGTGTACATCTTGGACCTCTCCTGTTGAGGGTTCTAGCGACCAGTTTTTGCTATTGTGGTATGAAATTTGTTAAAGTAATTATGTTGGAGTTGCCAAGTAGAGAAGCACTGCACAAAGCTGCCATTAGAGAGCTTTAGCAAAGACAACAGCGACGGCAATGAGAACGTCACAAATTTGCATATTTAGTGGGCAAAAAAAATAGCTTTGCACGCTCTGCACATGCTTCAGTTTTGTTCATTTCTTTGCCATCGTCAGCAAAACAACGTGAAATACCGGTAGCTAATTTGTTGTTTTATGAAGAACGTCAGCACTTGAGGATAAATTTTAATTTTCTCCCCTAAATTAAGTGCCGCTCATAATGATTTCATTCCTGAGGAATTGCCACACCTTTGTCATATTAAAAGACTTGGAATAGTCGTGAGGTGATTACAATAATGAGAATTTATGTTTTGAGATGACGTTCTCATTGCTGTTTTGGTCATCGTTGCTAAAGCTCCCTATTATCCTAACTTGAAAAGTGTCTTTACATAAAATATATCAGTGTTCCAGATACGTTTTGGATTAAGTGTTCCAGTAGGGAATGTAAAGGAACCAAGCAAGGGTATCTGTGGTGATTGCAAAGTCAGTTCGCTTGATTTGTCATGTACCATATCTTAAACAATTATTGGATGAGGTTGAGCATGATATCATGACTTACCAAAACCGAGGTCTGTGTTATCTGCCGAAGCCGAAGGCTGAGGCAGATAACACAGACACGAGGTTTTGATTATTCATGATATCATGCAAAAACCGAATTCAATAATAATAATTGTTTTATGATACATTTTTTAAACAATACGCGAAAGAAGACATTCATCTGTTAAAAAATGCAATGACGAGAACACTCCAAGGGGCTTAGTAACCAGGCAGATATTGAACTTGACATGATAAATGCAATATCTGCAGCAGATATTGCATTTATCATGTCAAGTTCACAAGCTATTGTGAATTGATTGAATGCTCTCGACCAATCAGATTTTTCGCAGTGAGTCTGATGTATAACAATTAGAATTATCTGAAAGAATGTAAAAACTCATGGTTTATAAATAGCTACTTTTCGCACCTACTTAAAAAGTTAGTTACATGTACTGGTACATCTGACATCCTTAGAATCAAAGGGACTAAATAATGAGAAGTAAGATTTATCATTGCAGCACTTTTAAGATATTTTGTTTAATTCTTAGGATACAGAGAGCATTAGAAGTGACACCCCACCACGGATTCCTGGAAGCAATGGACTTAAAAGCAAGTTCCTTATTGTGTTTATCAAAAAATTATACTGGCCATTGACTTTATAACTAACATTCTTGGACTGATACAAATGGGGCATTAACATGATGGATAATGTAAAATAAATGCTTTGTTTATAGCGGAAGTAGACTTAGCTAACAACAATCGGCAACAAATTGTTGACACATTGACCATTTCTACCCCCAATGCCGCATGTCTTTTTTTTTTTTTGGCCTTCTTAGGTAGTCCAATTCACCCCCTTTCCCCCAAATAATGTTGTAGACGTGTGATTCCCTGGATATTTAGGTACAAATAGGCAACATTGAATGGGGGATGGGGTGGAGGGTCTTCAGTAATTTAGAGCATGATTCAAATTTTTGTGTTATTTTACACTAACCTCGTAGAAAGAACTGTTTATTAATTAACCACAATGTATCAACTAATTTTGTCACTTATTAAAGCTACAACAAGTTGCAAAATTGTTGAGACACTTTCATTGCAAAACACCTTTTCTAGCTTCCAGTACCCGCTGTATCTAGAATTTAAACCTTTCCCACTTCCCTTCCCATCTCCCCTTTCAATGTTGACTGTTTAAGTTTGCAACAATTTTTTTGTCTTGCTTGCAACACTGTTGGGGGGGGGGGGGGAGGGAGGGGCAGGGGAGGGAGGGGGCTGCAGTGTGAGAGGTAATAGGTAAAATAATAATGCCCCAAGAAGGCGAAATGTCTCCACTATTTTTGCAACTTGTTGTAGTTCACAGGCACTCCACTTTTAACAATCCGAAAGAAACAATTCAAACTTTAAAAAAACATGATTAAGAACCCCAACTGGCAGGAGGCAACCAGTTGGCTATTTACAAAGCGTGGAAGAGTTGAACCCAGGACAACCGGAAACAAATCCAAACCAGAGGTCAGAACGGGATTTGAACTCAGGCAACTGCAATCAAACCCAATGCCCCAACCACCAGACCACAATGCCTCCCTAACATGAAGGATAAAATGACTTGTTTGATAGCTCAAATTAGTGGAACTGCACCACTGCAGAGGTTATGGGTTCAAAACCTGTTCAGGCTAGAATTTTTAAGGCTTTCCCTTTTCTTGTTACTTACTGTTAGTACATGCAGTAAAAACCTCTTGAGTACATCCACTCAAGAACTATGTCCCCTTTCAATGCCACTGTCTTAAGTTAGGGTTTCTTCAATGTCTTGCATTCTTATTATTAGAAGTGTTTTGTAATGCAGTGGCATTGCTTGCCATTGTTAAGAAAGCTCTGCATTGCCAGATTTTAGTGACATACTATGTGTCAGCGACTAAGCCCTTGGAATGTCTAATCTATCCTAAATTTAACATAACAAAAACAACATGCATTGCTGCCATGCTATGTGAGGATACCGTAAATGAAAGGCATACTTGAACTGTGGAAAGAGCGTGTCAAGATTTTAGATAACCACAGTTACCTAGGGAATCTCTCTCAAAAAACAATTTGGCTCCTGAACCCGTGCACCCATTGACAAGTAGAATTGTCTAGCGTTAGAGTAAAATCTATTAAAGTTTCACTCCTAGGAGTCATTGGGTTAACTATAATAGTTCTGTGCACACATATACATGTAATGTTTAAAAACGAGCAGCAGTGTTTTATCGGGGTTTAAAAACATGAGGCGTAGCCGAGTGTTTTTAGACCTGATAAAACACGTGCTGCAAGTTTTTTGAACGGCTTAAAAAACATTCCACAAAGAGCGTGTCCCTCTGGACTCAAAAAAATGGTTCAAATTGTGAGGCGAATATTAGCATACAAGAAAAACGAGCCATGCCTTATTAGTATTCTTTATATAAAGAATACTATAAACGAGGAGTGTTTTATCAGGATATAAAGCTATTACACGTGACGTGTTATCGATGTTTTGATAGGCTGTTAGGCTCATAAATTATTAATGAATTTTTTTAAAGTAGATTGTAAAAAGGGTGTTAGTGGCATAACTGTGATAAAAGAGAGAGAGAGTATCTAGAGTCAATGACCATCATGTGAGCTCACTATAATATCCAGAGGGTTATAAAGAGAGTCTGTAGCAAAACACCAAAAAAAATGGCAACATTAATTTTCTTTGTGTTAGTTAGGGAGACATAAATGAGGCACAGGAACATGGCTGCCCCTTGAAAAAAAGACCTCACAAATAAGGAATGTTGGTGTGGGGTCAAACATAGACCCATCATTGGAGCCGTGCACAGTGTTTAAGGTTACAGTAAGACAGATGCCTTAACTGGTTTAATCTACGACATCTTAAGCATTCTTCAGGGAGCCCCTTAAAGCTTTAACCACTCTGGAGTCATTTTGCTGCTAAAAGTGACATGTATCTGAAAGAATTTAGTACTTTGTTTTCAACGTCTGACAAATATGGATAGCATTGTTGATAAATTATTGTAATGGAAAATTATATGGGATTAATAGTTGCTTTCATGTGAATGTGATACATGGTGGTACATTTACAATGTATGCAGGAGGGAAAATGTTTTGGAGTCCCTGTTGAACAGTCTCATTTGTGTCCTTACAGATGGAAATCATGCTGGAATATTGAGGAATGGATTAAGAACACTGCCCAAACAGGTATAGCTGTATCACAGCTTGTGTAGATCTGGTATAGAAAATAATTAAAATTTTCAATAAGACAAATAACTAGCATTATTTCTAAAACAATGCATACTAAATTTATGATTATGAACTTCACTATCCTTTCAGAGCGATCTGCCTTTTCCTTCACCAAACAAAATGACACCTGAGGCTGTGGAACAAGCTATGAAAGTTTTGGAAATACATGAGCGACTAGAGAACCCAGGTCATACCTCTAACCCCGATGAGGATGAGTCTGCGCGTAGACTTGGCGATCATGAAGTCGAGGTCTTGAAGGAAATGTGTAATGTGAGTATTGGACCTAGCTCAATATCATCAAACCAGGTCAAGTGTATCGCCAGAATGTTAATATGCATCAGACTTTTGAAAATTGAATCAGTTACTCGTTTTTTTTTTTAAATGACAACCTTCATAAACAAAGAAGTGTTCTGCGATTGGCAGAACTGTTTTGAATTTTTGAATTTTTTGCATGACAAATGTAACCAGTTCAAACCAGTTTGGTTACTTACTGAATTATGTTATTAAAACGTAATACGTTTCCTCTTGTTGGGGTTTTGACTGGCTTTTGTCGTGATCCTGCGATCCATTAAAGGCACTTAAAGACACCACTGATTCTTTTCAACAAACAAAATGTCATTGGAATTGTGATTAAAAGTGATTACCGTGAATTATTGTGTGAACAAAAACCCACGAGTTGCTTAATAAATACATTTATGTTCTGTGTTTTTTTTGTATTAAGCAAACTGAAATACTGATTTGTAAGCTCAAGTTAATTTATGTTGTAACATTTGTTTCAGGTTGTTTGGAGAAAGCTTTCTGATCAGCCTGACCAGAGACAAAATGACACCCATAGCAGTGAGAACGGAGATGAGATTCTTGAAGATTTATTATAAGCACCAAATCTGGCCAAAAAGATTTTTGAATACTGCACCTCATTCCCCATGAAAGGGCAAGAAGTGCCCAAAATACGAGAGTCGAAGGTGCTGTACACCTTGGTGTCTCGTATGATATTTTCAAAAAAAATTATAGTGGAATAATCTATTCTAGGTTTGACAACATGCGAGGACATTTTGATTACTGCTTCCGCCCAACTCATCCCTGTGTATTATGATTATGTCATTTGAATGGCTAAGTGAGATGTACATAAAATTTTATATATTGTAGTCTGTAACCTTTTTGCAGTGTTCCACGTAAGATTTTAGCCAGCTTTCCATGGAAAAATCTGAAGGGATCAAGCAATAGAGGTCTTAAAATCAACTGACAAGGACAAAGGTTTAGCAGGTTTTGTCAGTGTAAGAAGTCTTGAAGTAGAGTTGGATGTCATGTGGTTAACTCACAGTTTGTCAGTAAATTTTGTATTGGAAAAAAAATGTGATCTATTAGATAGAAATAATTATTGACTTGTTTTTAAGCCTTCCAGGATGCTTTAAATAAGGGAGTAAACCAGAGACTATTTCTTTGCAGCAAAGTTCAGGATGTGTCTGCCATGCTCAATGATGTTTGTGGACCAATATCCTATTCATCTCCCTGTATCCTGGCCCTCCTTCCCTTAAAATTTGACTGGCATGCCTGTACAATTTTTAGAACCATGAACTTAATACAAATCAGCATCTTTGCATAAAGACATTATACAAATTAATGCTCTCATGGGGTTATTGCAGTTTGGGTAGAAAATTAAATATTTTGAGGTGAAGTTTAAAACCGAATTTTTTTTGGGAACAACAGGGTGTCTTTGATGAGGCATAAATTATTAAGGTACAGATTGAAGTGTTTCAGTTTATGGCAGTTTGCACATGAAAACAAAATCAAACGCTAGTATTTCTTCACAAAACTGTCAGGTTGATGTAGAATTTTACCGAGCTGTAGAAATATTATTTTATACTTTGTCATCTTTGATAGACAAGCCCATAATTAAGTATTTATTGAATATTTAATTTCAGCATTTTGTTCACTTTTCTTTGGTATTAAGGAGGAAATATCAGTCTGTTACAGACGTTTTTATTGTATCAATCAATTTGATTTGAAAAGAGATGATTTGTAAATGTTAATAATTTAGTTTATATCCCTGCCTTTTTGGTAGAATAAAAAGAAAGGTGATTGGACCATCATACTTGTCATTGATTTGTTGTCAGTCTTGCTAAAACGTTTTAGAAGAATGATATCTTGTAGTAAAATATGATAATTTGTGGCCCAAATAGGTTCTCTATTGACCTGTAAATATGTAAGAGCTACTCTTACGGGGAAAGTGTTCTGTTTTTTTTAACCCTTCAAGGCCCAAATTGACCTGGTTTGGAAACGAATTAACCTAAGGAACAAAACAACCTGGGAGGGTGGGGGGGAGGGAAACTGAAGAGAAATTGGGGGATTCCCCCAAAAAAATTAGAGGTAAAAAAGGGGGTGTTTGAAAAATATAAACACTTTTAAGGGGGGTACCTTAAATAATGAAAACAAAGTTGTCATTAACCAATGTAAATGCAATTTTACAAAATATAATATTCAAGAGATTAAAATGGGGTTGACAGGCCAACATAATTCCCTTGTACATGAAAATCTGGTTCTATCAAATGAGTTGATAATGAAAATTGACCACCGCAGTGGGATTTTAAAAGCTGATGTTTAGAGTGGTAGCCCTTGGTCAACTTGTTTGATAAAACCAAATTTTTGTGTATTACTTCCCCACCGACTGCCCCCTTTATTCCCTTGTACATGGTCTGGTTTCCTTTTCCTTTGTCATAATTTTGCTCTCTCGAGTATATAACTATTTGAAAGGAGGCCTCTTTCAGGCACTTCCAGTCAGATTTCATTTAGCAATGGTTTTTGTTCTACAGATGAGACTTTAGATTTGGGCCTTCATACTATTGTGTGATATTTTCTCTTGCAAGAAAATAGTTTGTCTTGATGATGTATTTTTAGTTTCTTGGAGCTAATTTTCTCTGCAGCAGGCCAGACCCCCTTCAGGAAAAAATATGTCCACTACTTAACAAAACTGTTGAAAATCCTGTCTTCGCAGTAACATGAACATGACCTTTTGGCCTCACACGTTTGCATTAACTTAATTCTAGTCTCAACCAATAGGCTTGTCGCCGGTAGAAGCGAGTGATTCAGCCTTTAAAGGTTTGACCCGGCCCATGGGATCTTTCTGTTCATGAACGCCTGTTAGGTTGTGCTATGTATCAGTGAGATAGCTGGCTTTCTAAAGGCTTTGTTGCCTTGCCTTTTTCCTGCTTTTCTTAGCAGACTGTTATGCTCTTTGTAGGAGTTTTTCTGTTTTTGCCTTAATTTGTTTCACTCATTCTTCTGCCTTCTGCATTGTGTATTAGTTTGTGGCCATGAGGTAGGTTGGGGGTGTCTCAACTTTTAGGAATACTAAAAGAGGGTCCCTGAAAATGTTTAATGCAACAAGTAGGGGTCCTTCAAATTTTTTAGATAGTAGCGAATTTTTCATCAGTCCCCCACCCCCCCCCCCCCCCCCCAACAAGTTTTTGTGGATGCTCCCTTAATCTTAGTCTTATGTTTGCATGAATCTGTCTTTAACCCATTGCCGAGTAAAATCGTCTGGCCAGTTTGGACATCAAAGGGTTAAATTAATTGCTTCAGTTTAGGGAAAAAGTGGCCAATGCCTTTTGACAGCTGTCAGTGCTTGTTGAACCCAATGTGAATGCAATTCCAGGGTTGTCTACTTATGTCCAGAAATGCTTGCAATTAGATATCCAACAAGAAGTGTCCCTTTAAGTCTAAGCATTTGCTACCTATTTACAGGAATAGGGTTAGATCCTGACCCTGGTGTCTGCATGAAAGCGAGATTCAAGTCCTCTTCACGGCTCTCTCCCGGCTCAAGAAAAACCTCTGAATACCCTGGGGTATTCCCCACCCTTATAACTTCCCTTTGTTTGATAATAATTAAAAAAGACTGCTGATAATCTGAACAAAAAAAACAAAAACACCATCATAAATGGGACAGTTTCTCAAACATATGAAAAATTTGGCACCTGCATAAGGTACCGGTACTTTTTAATTTCTTATTTAACCCGATGAAGTTGAACGGTGCACAGAGAATATACTGCATCAGCAAACACCCTGAATGGAGGTATCACTCAGCTCTTCAAGGAAATTGTTGAAATTCGTTTTGAGCATCGAATTGATTCTTTGTCCAAAGCTTTGCTTCTAGAAACATGTAAGATTTAAACCATTATGCCACCCACCAATTTTTTTTTGTAATAACCATTTTAGCTGTAGCGGTGGGGTGCTTTGGAACGGCTTACCTTCTGAGCTACGGCAGGCAGAATCTCTGAATGATTTTTGTTGACAGCTCAACTTGTACTATTCTTAGACACATGGCATTTATGTAAAGCAGTTTTTATGTTTTAGTTTGTTTTTATTTTAATTTTTAAAATATTAGATTTAGTTTATAGGATATGATGTACTGAGGTCTTAGGTTTTGAAACTGCTGAATTAACTGTGTTAAAATAAAGTTAACATACATACATATCTATTTGCATCTGATCTGTTCATAAAACAACAGAAATGGTTGCAAAAGGATTGTGATTAGAAGACCACCTTGACCACAACATGGTCAACTATGAACTACTGACAATTGTTATATTTAGAGGCACATCTGATTGTTTTCATACATGTCAGAATGAAAATTAATGTTCTTGAAAACATTAATACTGTCTGCACATGCACCAAGCAGTGAAATCATCTCTTTTTAACACTAAAAACAACATGGGAAGACTGGTCCAGCTTTTATAGGATCTGAGACATCCCTATCGTTGTGAAGGAGGACTTGTGCTAACCCATCACAGGTAAATAAAAACTTCACTATCTCATCCAACCTCCCATTTGCTGAGTTTGTGATGGAGGAACACCAAACTGTCTTGGCCATTGGAACTCAGTGGAACCAACCTGCGGTAAAGGCTGTAGCTGACCAGCATGTAATGGGGGAAGGGGTGGAGGAGGCAGCGACATAGGGGGATGTGGGGGCAGACTGTATGCTGCTGGATTGGATTGAGTACTGATGCCACTTGGTGGGGGAGGGTAAAGGGTACTTGGAGGTACAGGAGGGAGAGGAGGTGGAGGAGCATTAGGGTAAGCCGCAGGGGGAGGGAAGTGGGTATAACCTTGGGCTGGCGGCAAATAGGACTGATTTTGAAACTGAGTTGGTAAATGAAATGAAGGTACAGAACCAAGGCTTGTGGTGCTCAAGGAAGCTTGGAAAGATGCATTTGTTGTTAGAGTTGTGACTACATGCGGTTGAACTGTCTGCTGATAAGGATTCATTGTATAGGCTGATGTAACTATTGAATATGCTGTTAGCGGAGCTTGGGAAACAGTTGCTGACACCACAGTCTTGTCGCTAGTTGGTTTCGTGGTTTGAGTGGCAGTCACAAATGTAGTGTGCACAGTTTGCGTGACCTTGGGTGGTTCCGTTGTTACAGGGACAGGAAGCTGTTGTGTAGCAGGGGCTGGTGCTGGACTGACATTTTCCACTTGTATTTGTGATGATGCCAGTAAAGGGGGAAGTGGCTTTAGTGGTTCTGCAGATGACTGTGTAGTGACTGGTGGTGTTTCTTTGAAAAGAAAGATCAGAGTAAGACTATGGGCTGGCCTGTTTAATGTAATGTTCAAGACTGTGTTAATTAAGCCATGTTAAGCTGGGTCAACATTCAACCACATGTAATACACTATAAATAGAATCCAATTATACAGAAGAGTCTTGATTGTCCAGGCTACAAGCAGAATTTGTATTGCTGGGGCTAGAATGAAGCAGTAATAAACATGTATGCTGCGGAATACAAATGATCATTGTTTCAGTCTGTGTACATATTTATTTTGTTTCATGGACTTTTGCTGCAGGTTAAATGTTTTTTGTTGTACATCAATACTGAGTTACCACATGGATGAACTGGTAAAGTAACTGTAACTGTGTCATTAAACTTCTTCCAGCAATTACTTGTACCTTCAGTAAAACACTGTCACAAAGTGTATGCAAAAAAATCAGGCAACCCAATCAAATGAGGGCAAAAAAAAAATTCATCCTTCAAAATTTAGTGGGAATCGTGAATTGTTAAGCTGAATTTTTTCCACAGAATTAGTAGAATGTGAAATTTATTTTAGTCAATAATGTAGCTGCAAAGTTTGGACTCCTTGAGATTATGTGCATAAAAAAAACTATAATTATACCTGATGTAGTTGTCTGTGATTTGACTTCTGATGAAGTGCTTGCATGTTTCTGAAAATTCAAAGTGCAAAACAATGTTTGATAATGAGCTAAGTAAAATGTGCCATGATAAATTAATATTAGTCATCAAAAATGACACATTATTTGGTGACAAGGTGCTAGTACTTGTAAGCCCAGAACTCTTTCTTAAATAATTTTTCAAATTTGCATAAAGATTACCAGGTTAGTATTCATAGAAAGCTGATTCAAATTTTGTCATTCAATCTTCCCTTATGATCTCACTGATATTTGAAGCTGCTTGTACATGTTACCATAATACATGTATGTAATAATAAATTATTATATATATGTTATTCATCAGCCCCGAGGTCTGTATAATTTGGAAAAAGGCTCAAAGTCTCCGATTGCACTTGAGGGCAGTATGAAATGCTTGCAAAAATGTGAATAGTCTTGGGCTCCCATTGTAGCAAGCTTAAGGTTACAGAACAACTTCTAGTACAAAGATAGTACAGAAAGTTTGGGAGAGCAATGAAAGAAAGAGACTTCATCAAAAAACTTTATTAACCTAATAATAAAATAAATTAAGGTAAAAATAATTTAATACTTTTTTAAAAAATTGCAATTTAGTTAGGGATGTTTAATAATCAATGACTCATCAAGCAAAATGATACCATCCACTGTGAGTGGGCAGATGAGAAAATTCTGCATGCTCCAACAAAATTAATAATCAGATCACAGGATTTGTTGAATAATGTCCACTCTCACATTGGGAAAAAAGTAAAACCAACTTACTCGCTTTTTTGCTGGTGGGCTGGAGGTTGGCAAAGGACTTGAATGATTTGACGAGCTCCCTTCATCACTGGCTTCAGGCTTTTCCTTCTTTTTTCCACCACCATATAGTTCCAGCATTTCATCGCAAATATCTATGTAAAGCATATTATACAACTGAGGGCTTTTCTATAATTTAATGCCAGTAATTAAATTTAACTGGAAGTAACACCGGCCTTACATATAAGTTATAATACAGACTAAGAAAATGCACCCACCCTTTAACACATTATTTTATTTTATTATTCCACTATTATGCCATTTTACGATACATATTAATTTGGCAAGAGAACGCGCAAAATATGAGACGGTAATACACTGTAGTGTCCCGGTTTGACCGGTTTGGGGAACAGAGCAAATACAGTCGGAACACTGAGTTTTTCAATGAAAGAAATTGTTTTCAACAAGATCCAAAGCCTGAGAATTTAGCTTGTCATGGCTTGTCACTCGTCATTTTGTTTGTCCAATCAAATAAAGATCTTTGACTGGTTTTCTGTGTTGTTTATATCGTTCACATGTGCCCTGAAGGACAGATGATGCATTTTTTCAAAACACTCTTACCAAATAAAATTGAAGCAAATAACACCTTTTTTTGTAGTGGAATAATAAATCTCTTATTTGATGGTTTAAAATATAATACTCCTGGACATTTTGCTCATTGATCGTATTTTTCCTACGCAACTCACAAAATATCCGCACCTATTATACGTTAAACCATGGAATAAGTGACATTTAATGCCACAAAGCTATGTAAATATACATCTTATTATATTAATCACAGTATTAAAACAAATTTGAGAATAATGAGGCAACTTTAGAAAGACATGTTCAGGCATGGCTCATGCCATCATCAGTTCAACCCATTGGCCCCCTGGAAGTGAGACTTACATGTAACAGATTTTACTGTCTAACACAAGACAATTTTACTCGTCAACTGGCAGTGTCCTAGGTCGCCAAGGAGTGAATGGGTTTATGCAAAGTTGGGTTCTTTACATTCATCTATACATTGAGACATAACGGAATTAAATCATCAAATTAATATAATTATAGACAACTGTCAAGGACACAACTTTGCATTTAACTGATAATGGCATGACTATGATGGCAAGAGTCACACTGAAACAGGTCTTTAAAAAGTTGCCTTGTGAATCTCAAATGTATTTTGATTTATTTTATTATGGATCTTTTAATCACACACCAAAATCAAACGAAAAAATTGTGAACCATATTGTTAAATACAGCCTGTATAATACTATTATAATAATAAGGAACATTGCAACATAGTGGTACACTGTACCTTCAATCACAGATTCTTTGACACCCTTTGTGAAAGAATGAAACCATGTTTTTCCTGGTGTAGCAGAGGATGCTTGTAAGTCGTGGTTATTGAATTTAGCAGCCAGGGCTATCATTGCAACTGCAATAACTTCAGGTTTTTGTCTCAAGGACAAAGTAGTGGACAAACTAAAGGATCCAATAAATATGACATTGACTAATAATGTGGAGTACTTATACAGTAACTGTGAGTGTCAGTATTGGAGACAAAATGTGCTACATGTTTTGGCAGGGACTAACTTTTAAAAACAAGTCTGGTCACACAGGTCTGTGTTATTCACAATGTAAAAGCCACAACCAAATTTAAATATCAGAGTAACTGCTGGCTTCTGCAGCTGAATGTGCTGGCTCAATGAATCTGATGGGTCTTTATATGCAAAACAAAGTTTCGCTATAAACTGTTGGTCAGGAGAACATTTTAAAACTTTGGGATAGCTTTTTTTAAAAACGGAATGAGGGTTAGCTTATTAACTGACTCATTTTGTTAACACAATACAGTTTGCGGTTTGTCAAGTGAACTAAATTTGCTCAGTGATAACTGGTGGCACATCTACATGTAAGTCAGCAAAAAGTACTTGTAATGACTAAGTTACCTGTCATTTGAAAATGTCCATGCCATCTGAACCAACTTGTTTATCTTTGTGCGGTCACCTGCATAAAAAAAAATGCTCCATACCATGAACTGAATTAACGGGCCACACTTCTAAGTTACGCTAAGCACTAATTTTCCAGCTTGGCAATTAGCATACACATTACACGAGATACAACCATTATTACTATAATCAAATACATAATTTTGTTATTCA
>NC_090880.1:24721096-24726096 GCF_036669935.1 Montipora foliosa
ACGAAAGTAATGCCATTGCTTATTATGGTATGTGTCATGTTCACTTTTGGATTTTCGGCAGTGAATCTCACTGCACAAAGAATGTTTCATAGTGCTCTAGCTACAATCCTGGACAAAAAGCGTTGCATGATCCTTTTTGGACAATAACTACAACAAAGGCCCAATAACAGCCCTCCCCCTTCCCCACCCAAGGAGCGGAAATAACCTACGACTGGAGCTATCCCTCAACATTGCTTCAATGGGGGGAGAGTGCTCTGTGCATCAAGAAGACCTCCTTTATGGAAATCATTTCTTTAGTTATAGAGAAGGAAGTAAAAAGTGTCTCAATAGTTTTAAAGACTAAAAAGCTGGAAATTAGCCTAAAAAAATAATTATTATTTTTTAGGCCAAATTCCATGGAAATTCATAATTTTGACCAAACCAGTCATTCCTTTTGGGTTGTTATAGATTCCAAGGTCGCTGTTTAAAAAAATTAATGTAGCTGATGGTGTGATAAGGTCATCCTCTTTTTTATCTCTGTTTAGGGTCGTTGGACTGATCCAAATTTTTGGCATGTAAAAAAAAAAAGTAACAACATAGTTAAACCATTTTTCACTTTAAATAGTTCTTTTAATCTGAAAAATGAGCATAGCAGCAGCATAGAGAAAAGCATGTTGACAGTCTTAATTCTACAATAACGTCAACCAACAAATTCCACCATATTGATTTTGGGTTCATGTCTTGTTGTTTCCAGGCTCCACAGCAGTGATGCTGGGGTACCAGGCCTCCTATTCTGAGACTTCTTGTGATTTTTTTTTCAGTTAAATTTTTTTTGAAATATCTGACCAACCGAACCAATATCAGGAAACGCATTCAACGCTAAACGAAAAAAAAAAGGGGGATGGTCTAATGATAAGAAAAATGTAAGGGGGAAAGGAAAAATCACAGGGCTTTGAAAGTCGAGCATGGAAATGGCAGGGTGGAAGGCCTGTGGTTCTGGTGCTTTAAAGCGCATGGTGCAGTGATAATGGGATTGTTGGGACAGTTTTGATTAATACAAATGTACACCTAGTGCTTCTCATGTTACATGTTTCCACTGGGAAATACTGTTCAGTCTTAAAATATTAGAGATGATCACTGTTCAATCTCACTAGATTCTCGGTAGTTACAAGGCTGAAGTGGTTATTTTGAACATTTTTGCTCTATTTGTCAACCTTTTCCAATCACTTGTAGTGTCCAATGAACAGCTACGAGGAAATACCTCACTGGAAATGGCACATGTCCAGCAGTATGTAAACTTTGCTGACCAAGAACTTCTACCTGCAGTGGCCACCTGGGTTTTTCCAACGCTTGGTTTAATGCAATACAACAAACAGGTGATTAGAGCTTACAACATGCTGAATAGTCGAGGAGAGGTGTTGTTTCTTGCCATGCCCAGGGACAAACACACGTTTCTGTGGTTGGCAGTCCCAGCAACCTAACTATGGTCCTCCAGGTGTGGTGATGTAGGCACACCACTCTGTCAGTAGTAAACAGCCAATGATTACTTACAATATTCACTTTGCGACTAAAACTTGCAATTTTGAGACTAAATTTTTGTATCTTGCTGCAAAATTATTGAGACTGGATTTTTTTTAATTTCAAGCCTTCTAAGTACCTCATACTTTAGGTGAAAACTCAAAAAAGTCCACTTGGGAAATGTTTTGGGACCGTGTGCCGTAAACACTAACAAAGGCACTCTTTACTGTCCTATTAAAGAGAAAAAATTATTTAAGCAGGGTAGGCTCATTAAAGGGAACCTCCACTTCTTCAAAAAAGTAACTTTAAATCACATGAAATAACCTTTACAGTCAAATCTGTGTAAACTTTTTTCAAAGAAAGCCTTTGTATCCAAAATAAACGTTTTAAAATCGCTTGCATTTGTTTTCAAATTTCGCGTGCGCCACCTTCTTGAATAATTGTGACTTGTTACAGTTGCCCTATTGGTGTCTGCGAAATTAAGCAATTTTAAAATTCAGCTGTCCTGATATAAACACTTTTTAAAAACAAATTTTGATCAAATTTGTTTCGAAATATTGTTTCCGTCGGTTTAAAGTTCTTCTGTAGGTTGCCCAGCTTTTTTCTGTTAACTTCATTTTTAAAGTCATCAGAAATAGGTGATCTTGGGATCTGGTGCCTTTAAGGTCTATGAAGCATGCAATTCTGTTGGGGTGGGGTGTGTAATTTTGTGCCAAAATTTCATGTTTACTAACACCATTGAACAACTTTGTATAGAGCAAGGTTATTGATGACCTAATGGCTTTTGTGTAACTGACAACTTTGCTTTTATTTTGATGATCTGACACTACACTTTCAGGCCACTGAAAAAGCCGTGGAGAGTGTTAAGAAGTGTCTGACAGTTCTTAACGATGTCCTGTTGACAAAGACCTTCCTCGTGGGTGAAAGGGTGACACTTGCTGATATCTCAGTTGGCTGCAACCTTCTAATGCTGTACAAACAGGTCTGTAACAAGTATAATTTTAATGTAGATGATAGTGAGAAGCCTCTTTTAAAGTGACTATGAAGTAAAAAATAATTAATGCCTTTTTGAAAAGGTTTTAAAAATAATGAAGAATGGCATTTTTCTGTTTTGAAGTATCCTTTTTTCTTTTCAGAGTTATTTGAGTTTTTGTGTTGTGCAAGTTAGCAAATTTGATGACGTCAACAGAAAACTTTAATATCGTTGGAACAATAGGAGATAATTCAAAAATGAGAACACCATGTTTTAGAATCAGGGCTTGAAATTGCGACCAATACAGTTACATTTGCGACTGAATTTTTTCCCTTTGCGACTAAAATATCTGGAGAAGCCACAAATTTGCAACTTGTTTTCATCTTCGCTCTTTCAAAACAAAAGGGTTAGCAGTTGCCACTTTGCTGCTGTTTTTACTAAAATGAAGAAATGACAAAATTTTGTTTCTCGCCTTGAGTTTTCTTTCAATCTGAAGATAGCGTAATTGCAGCATGATTTCGCTGCGATGTCACGTGCACAACTCTATTCCTTCGATATCATTCACCATTTTCAGTGGTTTATTTCAACACAAGTATTGTGGGCTCATATTTTGTTTTGCTACACCACTGACAATACAATGCAGTGCAAGGATTTTGCAACTAAATTTTGCAAAATTGCAACTACATTTTCATATCTTGTCGCATAATTGCAACTGGATTTTTGCTAATATCAAGCCCTGAGAATGCAAGTTGTTATGGCAATGGGCTAAAGGACAAATGAAAAGCAGAGTCGTGGGCAGGAATCGAACCTACGACCTCCGTAACGCCGGTCGGATGGTCTACCCATTAAGCTACTAGAACTCACTGATCCAGGAGAGCTAGGTCATTTATCTACAGTAGGTCCTAAATGGACAGTGTGTTCCAGCCTTAGAAGGATCGAAATTTCGCCCTTTCTTCTCTAAGGGGTTTCCCGTTGATAAGTAAAATCATCTGGTGTTTCAGAGGAAAAACTATAATTTGCCATTTTAGGAGGGAAATGGTTATAGAGGATGTAGTTTTGAAGTGGACTTAGATACCGGTATCTGTTTCTTACCGATGTTCTTTGTTGCATTTCCAGGTGATGGACCCTGGTTTCAGAGCTCCATTTGCTAATGTAAACAGATGGTTTGTGACAATTGTCAACCAGCCACAGTTTAAAAAGGTCCTTGGAGAAGTGAAGCTTTGTGAGACAATGGCTACGTTTGATGGTGAGTTGCATTCTCTGGTAGCAGATAAAATTTTAGTTATGATCAATGGGGGTGGGTGGGGGGCATTCTTGGCAAAAATGGAGTTCTCCTTAATCAACACATTCCCTCCTAATATAAGGGTGCGTTCAATTGGCCGTATTCCGGAATAGGAATGTATGGAATACATGTTAGAAATCCTTCATTTTTATGGAGATTCGAATTAAAATGGTCAAAAGCCATTAAAATGCCATTTTAAACATATCTTTATCATCCTTGTTGCTTCAAAACACCAGACATAATGTTTTAAATCACCACTCTATGTATTTTTATTCCAGAATAGGGTCAATCGAACGCACCCTAAGAGTGACACTCAGAGTCAGATCATTCTCTGTCTAAGGACAAAAAATTATTTTTCTTGTCAATGAGGGCCAGATACCAGATGAAAGGTTTGACGACATCTATGTCCACTCTAAACCTGCATCTCCTTTGAAGTATGTCTCCTTAGAAGTAATGGGTTAAAGTTGCACCACAGGGTTTCACATTGACATACATGGATGGGTGGACGGTCATACGGTCACCAGAACCAAATTTTCTCGCACAGATGGGTTAAATAGTTTCTTACCCATGGTGCTCCGCGTGTGCACCTTTGGCGCTTGGAGTTCCGCTAAAAGTCAACGTAGGCTGTGCAAGCTTTTAGTCCAGTGAGAAGGAATCAGTGTGGGTCAGTGGATGGAACACTTTAGTTGAGATCTGGGGCCTGTTTCTTAAAAGTCTTGAAAACTTTTCTGGCCCGAAAAGCCATTTGTGAAACTGTCAACGCTTGTTTTGGAAAGCCGATCTTTGAAGGTGTTTCAACGAAATAAAAAGAAAAAGGACTCTGAAGTCCACTTCATTCTTGAGATACAAAGAGAAATTGTGACACTTGAAAATGGCCGTAAAGTTCCGGGACTTTCTAGAAACGGGCCCCTGGTGTTCTTTGGTCTTGCCACCACCTTGAGTGGTTCTGGATATTTGCATATTTTTTGGTTAATGAGGTACTGGTCTGGAAACAGAAACTTCAAAAGGGAGAACAGTGTTGAAATGTTCTTTTGTTTGAGTTTTTGACTTAGCTGTGCAGAAATTAATTCAAACGTTTGATTGGTTAACTTCCTCAAAAATTTAGAAACCTGGTGTGTTCTGTCATGGTCAACGCCAAAACAGTGAACAAAAACAAGTTTTAAACCTGCTACCTGTTGAGATAATCTGTTGTTGTGCTTCTTGTAACAGTGACACTAAATAAAAATTCCTGAGATGATACGTCAATAA
>NC_090880.1:24743596-24748596 GCF_036669935.1 Montipora foliosa
GAGATATCGTTGTTTACCGACAACATAAAATTTATCTCGCTGCTATTGTCGCTAAAATGAACCCTTTAATTGAACTTTACCGAGATTTCCGTGTAACTACACTTGAGAAAAAACGACTAGGCAGAACACGGGCAATGCGATATGCTGGAAAAACATTAAAGGAGTCTTGATTCTTTTTATTTTCTGCAGTTTACTGCAATGTTCGCTGGGAAGTGCTTCCAATTGATGGGACTACAACTGTGTTTTATATCTTTGGATCAGAAGCTATTTACATCGTAGAACCGGAGAACAAAACCGTGCAGTCTACCATAGGAGCTGACGGCGTGTGTACACCGCGAAGGTAACACGCCATCTATGACGAGTTGCATTAGTTTTCTTTAAAATAAAAACCAAACAAAACTGTTCAACAGGTTGGTGGTCCCTATGCCAACATCGTTCCCAGGGCTTTTCTCCGCCGAGGTGACGGCGGGCGGAAAAGACACTGGCATTGGCTGATCACGTGAATTTCAAACACCCAGAAAAGTTGGGTGTAATAAACTTCTTTTAACCGCTTCAATGGACGCGGTGATGCTGCTGCTGTGAGGACCATGACTGGTATAATGGGTAAAAATCCCTTGACTGCTGAAAGGTCATTGAATTCTCTTTTAAATTCTTTTCCCGCCGTCCTTCCCTTCAACGGAGAAAAGCCCCTGGGAATGAGGTTGGTCCCTTTGTCGGCTGTTTCCCCTCATCTTGGTAACAAGGGCACTGGTCTTGCGTATTAGGCGGGGTTGATTTTCCTCTCCTGAAAGTGAGGTTGTTGGCCTTCTGGGAACAAGGTTGCCCGTCTTAAAGAGCTCGCTGAACGAACAAAGTATTTGCTTCTTTTCTCCTCAAGATAATGACATCTTCCATTGGGATCCAAGCTGTCTTTCTCCCTAGGGACTAACTTTCTCTTTACTTCCTTGGGAAGGGGGGTTGACATCTCGCGAATAGAGCGAGTCCTTCATGAACTGTCGTGCCTAGAGTGCGGGTAATCTTTAATTTCGGTGAAAAATAACAACGGGAAGAATCCACGCGTACCTCGAAAATCAGAATACACGCGAAGCGAGAGTAGCGCCGAAAATTATTAGCTCCCCTCGCCTTGCGCGTGAATTTTGCTCGCTCATAATTAGAGACTACTCGCAGTCTATCCCGTAGAAAATTCTTCCAAATTTCCACCTCACGAATTAGCCAAACGAGCCTCATTTAGCGCGATTAACGAGGCACCGTTGACTAATTTTGCGCGAGGACAAAAGACTAAGGTCTATTCTTCTTTAACATTGTCTTTCTTTTATCATTAGAGGAGATAACTGTTCATTTGGGACAGAAATATTGGTACGAAATGAATTGATTTTCGTTACCGATTATGGGGGAAGTCGCGTTCATGTTATTGATGTGAGAAAAAGAAAGGTAAATAATCGATTACTTGATTCACTAATTTCAAAGTCTCACTAAAAATTAGAAGAATGCTTATCTACTGAAATCAGTTATGCACTTGTGTCAATTTTCCAAAGAAAGGAGAGAACTATGCCATGGATAACTCAATAGGTTTTTGTAGTACAGTCGAACCTCGATTATTCGGATTTAAACTCATCCCCAATTGATGAGCTTGGGGACTGGTGCCATCAAACGTTGGTGGGGGCCCCGCGAGAATACCAGGCACAGCATGCAGGTTCCATGGCAACCCTGTGAGCGGGAGCCAGCCCTGCAAGCGGCCAACAACCAGAACCGGCACACTGAAGGAACTTCAGTGAAGAAACTTACCTTACCCAATACCTAAGTGAACCAATTTCTACGAGGGGTAGAAAGGGCTGGGCGCTGAATTGGCAAAATAGGCGACCAAAGCGGTCATCTACAAAGCTTAACGGAACAAACAAACTGCAAATATGGTGACCAAAGCAGTGATTCGTCCAAGGTAGTGATCCACAAAGATAAGCAGAGGAGACAACTGCAAGTATGGCGACTGGAACTCACATGCAAGCACACGACAAAGCAAGCCCTTGCGGCCACCCCACAGATCATAGAGACCGCTGGACTTCCCCTAAATGACATTTAGCCACATTTCTCAATTACCCGGACTTCCTTCTCTATTGCCAGTTTTTTGTGAATATTAATTAGTCATATTTTACGATCCGAGGCAAAACTTTGTCCGCTGGACAGAAATATCCGACCATTTAACATAGTTAGTAGAGGGGTCCCCTGTAATGATTATGCTGCTTTAGCAAGAGAACGGGAACGTCACTTGAGGACGGCGAGCGCAGTACAAATACCCAAAATATGGTCAAATTAGAACGGAATCCAGACTATCACACGTGACCTCACGTCATCATCTAACATTCCCGCCCGGTTGCTCAAACAGCCTGCCATAATTTGAACAACCAAGAAAAAACCGCAAGAGCAGGTCAATTTACGCTAGACGTTCCCCTTTTTTTATCCCTTGAAAAACCTCTTGACTAATAAATGAAATTAGTGACTTAATGCATTGTATTGCCTTTTATACATTTTTCTTTGTATTTATTGTGAAGGTTGTTGAGACTATAGCTACGGAGGCAAAGCCATATGATTTATACTACCTGCCATGGCTGGAGGAGGTCTGGGTACATGCCTGGTCGAAAAGTACCTTTGACGTCATTGACGTTTCGGGAAATCTGGAAAAAACTCACGAGGCCATCAAGGCACATATCACACCAGGTAAACTCCTAGCATGAATGGGCTGAAGTGAGACCTCGTTCTCAAATCGCAGCTGTGGAGAGCAATTCAATGACTTCTGTAAATTCTGACTCTGTTGGGATTTAACTTGGCACACACACACACACACACACACTACCGCTCCCACACCCCTCCAAACCAGGGTGCATTTTTCTATCATGCTTTCTTACACTGTCAAATGTTTCTCTAGGGTGGACTCACGGTTTCATGGTTGCTAACCAAGAAATCCAAAAAGGCAAAGTTGGTTACGTCACTCACTTCAAAAACCCAGGTGTCCATCAAGTTGACCTAACTACCAAGTCCTATAAAGACTTTCATAACATCTCCGACCAAGGCTGCTACGGAACTTTCTATCTTGCTTACAGCTCGTTGAACAAACACACCTTCGTCGAGTGCTTTAGGGCTGTGTTCATCCTAGAGATGGATCTCCCCAACAAGCAGGTAATTCGAAAGTGGAATTTCACTGGAAAGCCATTTGCTTCTCCTGATGGTCGTTTCATTGTGACATTGTACAAATCCATCAACAGGACCACAAACCAACTACTCGACAGCAAGGTTTACGTTCTGCATATTTCTGACAACGGCCACACTTCAATGTTGTCAACGCTTGACATCCCTTCAGGTGTTAGTAAATTGGTCTTTGATAAGCGACCAGGTCTGCAAAGCGGCTACGTTGCTTACATTAGTCTCCTCTACAGCGACAAGATAGCTGTCTTAGATCTGGCTCAACTTGAATCTGGCAGGGCTGCCCTAAGCTACATCGAAGGTGTTGGATTTGTACAGACCACACCTCGTACGCCCGGCATGTCGCGTCCTTTGTTCGTATCAGGGCGTTGGCTGGTGTCTCCCGCTTCTGCTAACAACTCCGTTGCCATCATCGATACCTCCACCCTAAAGCTGCATGGGATGGTTCCGGGTGTAGTGAAGGGTCAGGGGATTCTCGCTGTTTTGCTGCCTCCTCCTTCACCAACTGCTGGCACCGTGGGAAAGTTGCGTTTCAATGGAATTCTTACTCTGGCGATGCTAGTAGCTCCTTCCATATTACATGGACGATAGAGAAAAAGTACCGAAAACGTTTTTTTTTTCCCAATACTTAAAAAGTACTGTAGGGCGATCTTGTCGTCTACTAGGGTAGAGTCAAAACATTGACTTTTGGAGGAACAGGGAAGCTCTTCCTAGGCCTTGTTCACCTCGTCTCCATCGTAACCGTATTTTTGGATTTCACGCAACGCCCCTCCAAAAAAGAAGCTAGGGGGATCGTTGGGTGACATCCCAAAAAAGAGATAATTGTTCACCAGGCATGCTTCGAAAGACCGTGTTACGATTTATAGAAGCTTGAATGTGGAACATGTAGATGTAGTGATGTAACTTTAATCAAGCTTTTTTGAAATAACAATAAATGCTACCTCATTGTTCGCGTTACGGGTATTTTAACTCTCAGTAAGAAACAGCGAATTTTCAGTTTGCTACCATTTTATTGCAATTCATTTTTCACCCATGTACGATTTGCGCCTCGAGGTTTTGCTGTTTGCAGACCTCAGTTGTGTAGAATGGTCTCGTACATGGCTTGGACTCCCATCACAACATCCATGGCTCGAGTCTTCAGAGACAACTACAAGGCCGACGAGGAAAAACAATTAGCATATTTGAACAAAAAAAATCGTTCCGAAACAGAATCAGATAGCGTCGTACCTGTGCCGCAGGATTACCAGGCCGCATTTTTAACTCAGCCAAAAGATTACCCAAATGTAATCCCTTTCAATCTTGTACATTTATGGCCATCCATGGCTTCTCTTTCCTTTTGCAGTATTTTCTTTTATGTCGTTCAACAGTTTTAAGTGGTTCTTGCAATGTTGCATCCGTCTTTGGGGGCATTTTGGAAAAAAGGAAAGGAAAGCAACATATCAAGTGTCTAGTTGTTCTAGCGCTAACTGGGGATACCATGAACTGAAAGTAACAATTAACACAAATCAAATCGAGTGCTCTCATCACTGCGCCATCCATTATTTAAAGAAGAAACGAGTAAGTTTTTTTATTTTGCCTTTTTGAACTAAATTTATTACCAAAGCTTTAAAAAGTAGAAGACCTCAAAACGGGACACAACATTACCAACTAATTCAACGTGTGAACGTGTGAACCAAAGGGCCATTGCTGGAATGACATGTGGGTGGCCCCACAAACGGTCTACATCACCCCTCCCCCCCCCTCTCCCCCCACTCAAAAAATTACTGGAACGCTGCAGTTCAACACCACCCAACTCAGTGCCTTCT
>NC_090880.1:24758596-24781096 GCF_036669935.1 Montipora foliosa
TTTTCATACTTGATTGGCGCCAATTTAACGACCCAAAAACGGGTCGCTGAGCTAGGCCAATCAGAGTAGTCCTCGTGGACTCCAGGGGATAGAGTTGTCAATCAAAATTTGCCACACGCAGTGAAGCGTGATTTTCAAACATGCTACTAAGGCCACCGGATACTACAAATTACGCGACCATCAGAGGAAAATAATTGAAGAATATCTGTCTTGCATAGATCTGTTTGTGTCTTCTCCAACCGGAGCTGGGAAAAGTCTGACCTTTGAACTAGTCCCGTACGCTTTTGGTCGTTTACTTGGAGCGGGTGGCAATGCTATGGTCTTCGTAATTCTTCCACTGATTTCACTCACGAAAGATTTGGTCTCTAGCCGGTCGCTATTTAGGAGACAACACATTTAAAATATTAAGTATAAACGGGTGTCTGGAAGTCCCGAGGCAATTCTCAACGACTATCAACACATTTTTCGTCGAATGGAACAAAAAATTTTAAAATGCATGTGTATTCATCGACGAGAGTCATTGCATCGCTAAATGGTAAGCTTAAGTTTCATTAAGGTCTAGTACGTCTCCTACACCTGAAGCGTACCTGATCTTTCATGAGTGAAATCAATTGACTTTCTTGACGATTCGAAGCTTTCCCTTACTTGCTAATGTTTCGAATATATTAGTCTTTCGTTTCTATCAGCACAAATCATGGCACAAGTGTTGGTCCAGAAAATACCACTGGAGATCTCCTTTCCAAGCGGCGACTCGAGATTGAAAAAAAGCTTTCGTTTTATTTCATCTTTGTTTCTGATACCTTTAGCACAAAGTTAACAAATTTCCTCTTTCGATTTCGTAGAAACAAACATGTTCGACTGTTTTCGTCGGATTGCGCCATCAAGTTCAGGGCTTGCGAATGACGTCATCTCCTTTTTGGCGCGAGACGCAAATGAAAGCTTTGAAAGCGAGACAAGTCGACCTCTCGCGACTTCGTCGCTCGCTCATTCACTTCGCGTACGAAAAATCAGGATTCGCTCGCCGAAACATTTTCTTCTGGGGTTATCGTGAGGTCGACTTGTGGCAAGTCTACGGTAATGTTTTGCGGTGAAAAGATGCAAACTAAAATGCAAAAATATTGAGTATTTTCTTCTACCAATATTTATTTATGGAAGTGCCAAACAGCATGATGACAAAAGAGAGGATGAAAAGCAAACTTTGACAGAATTAAGTTCAGCTCATCGCCACTCATCGCCGTTCGCAAGCAAAATGTCAGTTAGTACAAACCAGTTACATTAAACGAATTAAATTGTTCTTGTTGGCCATATAATAAACATCTTATTAACCGAGCTACAGTCTGTGACAAAATTCGTTGGAACAGTCCACAACTATACAGATCTGAAGCTTTCGCAGCTCACTCTCCCCTCACAATGTTGTTTTAACGCCAGTTTCTGAGCCCAATTGTCAAAACAACATTGTAGGAGGGCAAGGTATTGTAAAGTGTTTCAACAATTTTGTCCGGGACTGTATTTTTGAGGAATTTCAGTTATGAAAAGAATTGGCGAGAAATATGCTACATTTTAGGAGAAGGAAACCCTTGATTTCTAGCGGCCTAGGGTGTGATGTTGCGCCACATTTGTGATAAATTCGACAATAAATGAAACATACATCATGTTCAGGTTTCTTTGAATTTGGTTGGTTGTTTCTCGTCAAAAAAAAAAACACTATTTCATAGGAGGTTGACTGTGGCTGAGCATGTTCTGCTTAGGAACGACCTTAACCAGGATGAATTTGCAGAGGCCGTTCGAGTTTTGTTCCGTGAAGGAAAATATCGTCATATCTTGTTAACGGGGGTTGCTGGTTGCGGCAAAACACTTTATAATTCCTCTAAACTCTGTTTTTGAACCGTTTTGTAATCCTGGTACGACCACGATCGCTTTGGTTGATACTGTAAGTACAGACAGCGATGAAGTGATTTTCTCAAATGACGTTCGTTGGTGTCCCTAACTTAACGCACGGCACGATTTTTCACTTCTTTTGGCAGGTCACAAAGTGCATTTACCTAGACTCAAAACACATTCCGCACGGGATGTTGACTTTTCACCCGATTCTCCAATATTTTGCAAGGAAGAGTTCGCCTTTGTTAGATGTGCGATCGCTGGTCGAAAGTCTTTTCATTCATTTCATGCGGCACAAATTCCCGAAAAGGAACAACAGTGTATTTCCCCATGCTCCCGTTTTATTCGGCCTTGATCTTCTCACAAAGTTAATTAGCGTGCATCTGTAATTCAACGAGTCACCAACGAGTCACCATTTTTAAGAAAGCCTTTTTGGTGAGAAATATGCACAATTGAACCACGATGATAAAACAGTCAGAAAGGGCAGTAAACACAGAAGGTGAATCGATTGTTTTGGACACTATAGGAGAGAAAATAGCCATTTTTGAGGCGAATGTGCATGGTGACGCTGTCAATGCACTGAGAAAAAGTATCCTGCTAAATTTAATTAATACAGTGGTGACTCGTGCACACTAACACAATGTCGTTGTTTTCTTCTCTTGTTGGTTTTGTGTAGCGAAATTCGACTCGAAAAAAATATTAAGCGATATCAAATTAGCCTACAATGGAGCTGTTATGAAAAAACAGTCAGTAGAAAGCGTCTAATACTGTTACGTTTTTAAACTGCGTGTCACCATTTTGGTACAAAGTTGCTCACGCAATGAACTAAAGTAAACAAGTTTTTACACCACGTGTCATAAGTTTCTATCCTTGTGCGAAATTCGTGTTTTTGATAACTGTAACTTGTGTTTCCTGCATTTCCATGTCTCCTACCGACAGAAATTGTCGAAGAGTTATAAAATAAAAACTGTACTAACATAAAAAGTATTCTTTTAAATTTTCCGGGTCTTACGAAGTTCTACTCGCGTAACATTGGGCCGGGTAATACATATATGTGCAAACTAATTTTAAGCCGTAACAATATTTGACAGTTGGCGATGCATCGCCATTTTATGTAAAACACCGCATCAGTTAGTATTTTATACGACCTCCTGAAGGAAACTACATCAAAGTAAAAGGCAATATCCTTCGTCCATTTATATTCAGTATGTTGTCATCTCATTTTTAGAGCAAATCTTAATCTTTTTAGCACATCCAAGAAGTCGAAAGTCCTTTTTTTGTTGATTGTAGGTAGTAATATCCTTTAGAAGTTAGAAAGCGACAAACTTTTCTCACAGATACAGCAATTGTAGAAACCCCGCCTTCTTCGCTCTTGTGGGCCTCCCTTGCCTTCTATAACATAACTTCCATGGGCGTCCTGAATTAAACAATGGCTGGATTGGTTTTCTCTTAACTGTTAAACCTTTGTATGTGCTTTCCGTTCCAGGAAAATCGTCATTGATTAATCTCCAAGCGCTTTTAGGAGAAATCATAGTTAATAGATGTAGCTGGTTATGAAACTCGACAAGTTTCTTTGTTTCATGTTTTTGTTCGCTTTTTTGGCCTTGACCCTGCACAAAACCCGACAAAAACACACTTTTTTCGGCAGGATAACCAATCAAAAGTTTCGACTAATTTATTCGAAATTAACTTGCGAACTAAAAACAAAAGATTGTGCAGGGTCACGGTCGGTTCAACATCTAATTGCAACTACATTGTTCCTGCTTTTGAAATTCCAAGGGTTTCCTAACCAGTCCCTCGATTAACTATGGAGAAATGTAGCGCATTTTAGCTACTTTACGAAGAGAAAACCTTTGAATGCGAGACAAAACAAAACGCTCGTGCCCTTGTCACGCTATCAGTGGCAGCAAGAAAAACCATATTTCAGATCATGACTCTCTTCTTAGCTAAATCTAAACAATTTCGCTTATTTTATCATTGTCCATATATAACAAAAGAAATTCGAACACTGTACATCAAACTCAGTTACGAATAAAAAAGTTACGCAGCGCTATCGTACCGGTTATGAAGGCGACTGCAAAGTTGTGTCACTTATGACCCTGCCAGCACGTCCTATAAATAGTTTAAATTCCTCACAAATACAGTCTGTGACAAAATTCGTTGGAACAGTCCACAACTATACAGATCTGAAGCTTTCGCAGCTCACTCTCCCCTCACAATGTTGTTTTAACGCCAGTTTCTGAGCCCAATTGTCAAAACAACATTGTAGGAGGGCAAGGTATTGTAAAGTGTTTCAACAATTTTGTCCGGGACTGTATTTTTGAGGAATTTCAGTTATGAAAAGAATTGGCGAGAAATATGCTACATTTTAGGAGAAGGAAACCCTTGATTTCTAGCGGCCTAGGGTGTGATGTTGCGCCACATTTGTGATAAATTCGACAATAAATGAAACATACATCATGTTCAGGTTTCTTTGAATTTGGTTGGTTGTTTCTCGTCAAAAAAAAAAACACTATTTCATAGGAGGTTGACTGTGGCTGAGCATGTTCTGCTTAGGAACGACCTTAACCAGGATGAATTTGCAGAGGCCGTTCGAGTTTTGTTCCGTGAAGGAAAATATCGTCATATCTTGTTAACGGGGGTTGCTGGTTGCGGCAAAACACTTTATAATTCCTCTAAACTCTGTTTTTGAACCGTTTTGTAATCCTGGTACGACCACGATCGCTTTGGTTGATACTGTAAGTACAGACAGCGATGAAGTGATTTTCTCAAATGACGTTCGTTGGTGTCCCTAACTTAACGCACGGCACGATTTTTCACTTCTTTTGGCAGGTCACAAAGTGCATTTACCTAGACTCAAAACACATTCCGCACGGGATGTTGACTTTTCACCCGATTCTCCAATATTTTGCAAGGAAGAGTTCGCCTTTGTTAGATGTGCGATCGCTGGTCGAAAGTCTTTTCATTCATTTCATGCGGCACAAATTCCCGAAAAGGAACAACAGTGTATTTCCCCATGCTCCCGTTTTATTCGGCCTTGATCTTCTCACAAAGTTAATTAGCGTGCATCTGTAATTCAACGAGTCACCAACGAGTCACCATTTTTAAGAAAGCCTTTTTGGTGAGAAATATGCACAATTGAACCACGATGATAAAACAGTCAGAAAGGGCAGTAAACACAGAAGGTGAATCGATTGTTTTGGACACTATAGGAGAGAAAATAGCCATTTTTGAGGCGAATGTGCATGGTGACGCTGTCAATGCACTGAGAAAAAGTATCCTGCTAAATTTAATTAATACAGTGGTGACTCGTGCACACTAACACAATGTCGTTGTTTTCTTCTCTTGTTGGTTTTGTGTAGCGAAATTCGACTCGAAAAAAATATTAAGCGATATCAAATTAGCCTACAATGGAGCTGTTATGAAAAAACAGTCAGTAGAAAGCGTCTAATACTGTTACGTTTTTAAACTGCGTGTCACCATTTTGGTACAAAGTTGCTCACGCAATGAACTAAAGTAAACAAGTTTTTACACCACGTGTCATAAGTTTCTATCCTTGTGCGAAATTCGTGTTTTTGATAACTGTAACTTGTGTTTCCTGCATTTCCATGTCTCCTACCGACAGAAATTGTCGAAGAGTTATAAAATAAAAACTGTACTAACATAAAAAGTATTCTTTTAAATTTTCCGGGTCTTACGAAGTTCTACTCGCGTAACATTGGGCCGGGTAATACATATATGTGCAAACTAATTTTAAGCCGTAACAATATTTGACAGTTGGCGATGCATCGCCATTTTATGTAAAACACCGCATCAGTTAGTATTTTATACGACCTCCTGAAGGAAACTACATCAAAGTAAAAGGCAATATCCTTCGTCCATTTATATTCAGTATGTTGTCATCTCATTTTTAGAGCAAATCTTAATCTTTTTAGCACATCCAAGAAGTCGAAAGTCCTTTTTTTGTTGATTGTAGGTAGTAATATCCTTTAGAAGTTAGAAAGCGACAAACTTTTCTCACAGATACAGCAATTGTAGAAACCCCGCCTTCTTCGCTCTTGTGGGCCTCCCTTGCCTTCTATAACATAACTTCCATGGGCGTCCTGAATTAAACAATGGCTGGATTGGTTTTCTCTTAACTGTTAAACCTTTGTATGTGCTTTCCGTTCCAGGAAAATCGTCATTGATTAATCTCCAAGCGCTTTTAGGAGAAATCATAGTTAATAGATGTAGCTGGTTATGAAACTCGACAAGTTTCTTTGTTTCATGTTTTTGTTCGCTTTTTTGGCCTTGACCCTGCACAAAACCCGACAAAAACACACTTTTTTCGGCAGGATAACCAATCAAAAGTTTCGACTAATTTATTCGAAATTAACTTGCGAACTAAAAACAAAAGATTGTGCAGGGTCACGGTCGGTTCAACATCTAATTGCAACTACATTGTTCCTGCTTTTGAAATTCCAAGGGTTTCCTAACCAGTCCCTCGATTAACTATGGAGAAATGTAGCGCATTTTAGCTACTTTACGAAGAGAAAACCTTTGAATGCGAGACAAAACAAAACGCTCGTGCCCTTGTCACGCTATCAGTGGCAGCAAGAAAAACCATATTTCAGATCATGACTCTCTTCTTAGCTAAATCTAAACAATTTCGCTTATTTTATCATTGTCCATATATAACAAAAGAAATTCGAACACTGTACATCAAACTCAGTTACGAATAAAAAAGTTACGCAGCGCTATCGTACCGGTTATGAAGGCGACTGCAAAGTTGTGTCACTTATGACCCTGCCAGCACGTCCTATAAATAGTTTAAATTCCTCACAAATACAGTCTGTGACAAAATTCGTTGGAACAGTCCACAACTATACAGATCTGAAGCTTTCGCAGCTCACTCTCCCCTCACAATGTTGTTTTAACGCCAGTTTCTGAGCCCAATTGTCAAAACAACATTGTAGGAGGGCAAGGTATTGTAAAGTGTTTCAACAATTTTGTCCGGGACTGTATTTTTGAGGAATTTCAGTTATGAAAAGAATTGGCGAGAAATATGCTACATTTTAGGAGAAGGAAACCCTTGATTTCTAGCGGCCTAGGGTGTGATGTTGCGCCACATTTGTGATAAATTCGACAATAAATGAAACATACATCATGTTCAGGTTTCTTTGAATTTGGTTGGTTGTTTCTCGTCAAAAAAAAAAACACTATTTCATAGGAGGTTGACTGTGGCTGAGCATGTTCTGCTTAGGAACGACCTTAACCAGGATGAATTTGCAGAGGCCGTTCGAGTTTTGTTCCGTGAAGGAAAATATCGTCATATCTTGTTAACGGGGGTTGCTGGTTGCGGCAAAACACTTTATAATTCCTCTAAACTCTGTTTTTGAACCGTTTTGTAATCCTGGTACGACCACGATCGCTTTGGTTGATACTGTAAGTACAGACAGCGATGAAGTGATTTTCTCAAATGACGTTCGTTGGTGTCCCTAACTTAACGCACGGCACGATTTTTCACTTCTTTTGGCAGGTCACAAAGTGCATTTACCTAGACTCAAAACACATTCCGCACGGGATGTTGACTTTTCACCCGATTCTCCAATATTTTGCAAGGAAGAGTTCGCCTTTGTTAGATGTGCGATCGCTGGTCGAAAGTCTTTTCATTCATTTCATGCGGCACAAATTCCCGAAAAGGAACAACAGTGTATTTCCCCATGCTCCCGTTTTATTCGGCCTTGATCTTCTCACAAAGTTAATTAGCGTGCATCTGTAATTCAACGAGTCACCAACGAGTCACCATTTTTAAGAAAGCCTTTTTGGTGAGAAATATGCACAATTGAACCACGATGATAAAACAGTCAGAAAGGGCAGTAAACACAGAAGGTGAATCGATTGTTTTGGACACTATAGGAGAGAAAATAGCCATTTTTGAGGCGAATGTGCATGGTGACGCTGTCAATGCACTGAGAAAAAGTATCCTGCTAAATTTAATTAATACAGTGGTGACTCGTGCACACTAACACAATGTCGTTGTTTTCTTCTCTTGTTGGTTTTGTGTAGCGAAATTCGACTCGAAAAAAATATTAAGCGATATCAAATTAGCCTACAATGGAGCTGTTATGAAAAAACAGTCAGTAGAAAGCGTCTAATACTGTTACGTTTTTAAACTGCGTGTCACCATTTTGGTACAAAGTTGCTCACGCAATGAACTAAAGTAAACAAGTTTTTACACCACGTGTCATAAGTTTCTATCCTTGTGCGAAATTCGTGTTTTTGATAACTGTAACTTGTGTTTCCTGCATTTCCATGTCTCCTACCGACAGAAATTGTCGAAGAGTTATAAAATAAAAACTGTACTAACATAAAAAGTATTCTTTTAAATTTTCCGGGTCTTACGAAGTTCTACTCGCGTAACATTGGGCCGGGTAATACATATATGTGCAAACTAATTTTAAGCCGTAACAATATTTGACAGTTGGCGATGCATCGCCATTTTATGTAAAACACCGCATCAGTTAGTATTTTATACGACCTCCTGAAGGAAACTACATCAAAGTAAAAGGCAATATCCTTCGTCCATTTATATTCAGTATGTTGTCATCTCATTTTTAGAGCAAATCTTAATCTTTTTAGCACATCCAAGAAGTCGAAAGTCCTTTTTTTGTTGATTGTAGGTAGTAATATCCTTTAGAAGTTAGAAAGCGACAAACTTTTCTCACAGATACAGCAATTGTAGAAACCCCGCCTTCTTCGCTCTTGTGGGCCTCCCTTGCCTTCTATAACATAACTTCCATGGGCGTCCTGAATTAAACAATGGCTGGATTGGTTTTCTCTTAACTGTTAAACCTTTGTATGTGCTTTCCGTTCCAGGAAAATCGTCATTGATTAATCTCCAAGCGCTTTTAGGAGAAATCATAGTTAATAGATGTAGCTGGTTATGAAACTCGACAAGTTTCTTTGTTTCATGTTTTTGTTCGCTTTTTTGGCCTTGACCCTGCACAAAACCCGACAAAAACACACTTTTTTCGGCAGGATAACCAATCAAAAGTTTCGACTAATTTATTCGAAATTAACTTGCGAACTAAAAACAAAAGATTGTGCAGGGTCACGGTCGGTTCAACATCTAATTGCAACTACATTGTTCCTGCTTTTGAAATTCCAAGGGTTTCCTAACCAGTCCCTCGATTAACTATGGAGAAATGTAGCGCATTTTAGCTACTTTACGAAGAGAAAACCTTTGAATGCGAGACAAAACAAAACGCTCGTGCCCTTGTCACGCTATCAGTGGCAGCAAGAAAAACCATATTTCAGATCATGACTCTCTTCTTAGCTAAATCTAAACAATTTCGCTTATTTTATCATTGTCCATATATAACAAAAGAAATTCGAACACTGTACATCAAACTCAGTTACGAATAAAAAAGTTACGCAGCGCTATCGTACCGGTTATGAAGGCGACTGCAAAGTTGTGTCACTTATGACCCTGCCAGCACGTCCTATAAATAGTTTAAATTCCTCACAAATACAGTCTGTGACAAAATTCGTTGGAACAGTCCACAACTATACAGATCTGAAGCTTTCGCAGCTCACTCTCCCCTCACAATGTTGTTTTAACGCCAGTTTCTGAGCCCAATTGTCAAAACAACATTGTAGGAGGGCAAGGTATTGTAAAGTGTTTCAACAATTTTGTCCGGGACTGTATTTTTGAGGAATTTCAGTTATGAAAAGAATTGGCGAGAAATATGCTACATTTTAGGAGAAGGAAACCCTTGATTTCTAGCGGCCTAGGGTGTGATGTTGCGCCACATTTGTGATAAATTCGACAATAAATGAAACATACATCATGTTCAGGTTTCTTTGAATTTGGTTGGTTGTTTCTCGTCAAAAAAAAAAACACTATTTCATAGGAGGTTGACTGTGGCTGAGCATGTTCTGCTTAGGAACGACCTTAACCAGGATGAATTTGCAGAGGCCGTTCGAGTTTTGTTCCGTGAAGGAAAATATCGTCATATCTTGTTAACGGGGGTTGCTGGTTGCGGCAAAACACTTTATAATTCCTCTAAACTCTGTTTTTGAACCGTTTTGTAATCCTGGTACGACCACGATCGCTTTGGTTGATACTGTAAGTACAGACAGCGATGAAGTGATTTTCTCAAATGACGTTCGTTGGTGTCCCTAACTTAACGCACGGCACGATTTTTCACTTCTTTTGGCAGGTCACAAAGTGCATTTACCTAGACTCAAAACACATTCCGCACGGGATGTTGACTTTTCACCCGATTCTCCAATATTTTGCAAGGAAGAGTTCGCCTTTGTTAGATGTGCGATCGCTGGTCGAAAGTCTTTTCATTCATTTCATGCGGCACAAATTCCCGAAAAGGAACAACAGTGTATTTCCCCATGCTCCCGTTTTATTCGGCCTTGATCTTCTCACAAAGTTAATTAGCGTGCATCTGTAATTCAACGAGTCACCAACGAGTCACCATTTTTAAGAAAGCCTTTTTGGTGAGAAATATGCACAATTGAACCACGATGATAAAACAGTCAGAAAGGGCAGTAAACACAGAAGGTGAATCGATTGTTTTGGACACTATAGGAGAGAAAATAGCCATTTTTGAGGCGAATGTGCATGGTGACGCTGTCAATGCACTGAGAAAAAGTATCCTGCTAAATTTAATTAATACAGTGGTGACTCGTGCACACTAACACAATGTCGTTGTTTTCTTCTCTTGTTGGTTTTGTGTAGCGAAATTCGACTCGAAAAAAATATTAAGCGATATCAAATTAGCCTACAATGGAGCTGTTATGAAAAAACAGTCAGTAGAAAGCGTCTAATACTGTTACGTTTTTAAACTGCGTGTCACCATTTTGGTACAAAGTTGCTCACGCAATGAACTAAAGTAAACAAGTTTTTACACCACGTGTCATAAGTTTCTATCCTTGTGCGAAATTCGTGTTTTTGATAACTGTAACTTGTGTTTCCTGCATTTCCATGTCTCCTACCGACAGAAATTGTCGAAGAGTTATAAAATAAAAACTGTACTAACATAAAAAGTATTCTTTTAAATTTTCCGGGTCTTACGAAGTTCTACTCGCGTAACATTGGGCCGGGTAATACATATATGTGCAAACTAATTTTAAGCCGTAACAATATTTGACAGTTGGCGATGCATCGCCATTTTATGTAAAACACCGCATCAGTTAGTATTTTATACGACCTCCTGAAGGAAACTACATCAAAGTAAAAGGCAATATCCTTCGTCCATTTATATTCAGTATGTTGTCATCTCATTTTTAGAGCAAATCTTAATCTTTTTAGCACATCCAAGAAGTCGAAAGTCCTTTTTTTGTTGATTGTAGGTAGTAATATCCTTTAGAAGTTAGAAAGCGACAAACTTTTCTCACAGATACAGCAATTGTAGAAACCCCGCCTTCTTCGCTCTTGTGGGCCTCCCTTGCCTTCTATAACATAACTTCCATGGGCGTCCTGAATTAAACAATGGCTGGATTGGTTTTCTCTTAACTGTTAAACCTTTGTATGTGCTTTCCGTTCCAGGAAAATCGTCATTGATTAATCTCCAAGCGCTTTTAGGAGAAATCATAGTTAATAGATGTAGCTGGTTATGAAACTCGACAAGTTTCTTTGTTTCATGTTTTTGTTCGCTTTTTTGGCCTTGACCCTGCACAAAACCCGACAAAAACACACTTTTTTCGGCAGGATAACCAATCAAAAGTTTCGACTAATTTATTCGAAATTAACTTGCGAACTAAAAACAAAAGATTGTGCAGGGTCACGGTCGGTTCAACATCTAATTGCAACTACATTGTTCCTGCTTTTGAAATTCCAAGGGTTTCCTAACCAGTCCCTCGATTAACTATGGAGAAATGTAGCGCATTTTAGCTACTTTACGAAGAGAAAACCTTTGAATGCGAGACAAAACAAAACGCTCGTGCCCTTGTCACGCTATCAGTGGCAGCAAGAAAAACCATATTTCAGATCATGACTCTCTTCTTAGCTAAATCTAAACAATTTCGCTTATTTTATCATTGTCCATATATAACAAAAGAAATTCGAACACTGTACATCAAACTCAGTTACGAATAAAAAAGTTACGCAGCGCTATCGTACCGGTTATGAAGGCGACTGCAAAGTTGTGTCACTTATGACCCTGCCAGCACGTCCTATAAATAGTTTAAATTCCTCACAAATACAGTCTGTGACAAAATTCGTTGGAACAGTCCACAACTATACAGATCTGAAGCTTTCGCAGCTCACTCTCCCCTCACAATGTTGTTTTAACGCCAGTTTCTGAGCCCAATTGTCAAAACAACATTGTAGGAGGGCAAGGTATTGTAAAGTGTTTCAACAATTTTGTCCGGGACTGTATTTTTGAGGAATTTCAGTTATGAAAAGAATTGGCGAGAAATATGCTACATTTTAGGAGAAGGAAACCCTTGATTTCTAGCGGCCTAGGGTGTGATGTTGCGCCACATTTGTGATAAATTCGACAATAAATGAAACATACATCATGTTCAGGTTTCTTTGAATTTGGTTGGTTGTTTCTCGTCAAAAAAAAAAACACTATTTCATAGGAGGTTGACTGTGGCTGAGCATGTTCTGCTTAGGAACGACCTTAACCAGGATGAATTTGCAGAGGCCGTTCGAGTTTTGTTCCGTGAAGGAAAATATCGTCATATCTTGTTAACGGGGGTTGCTGGTTGCGGCAAAACACTTTATAATTCCTCTAAACTCTGTTTTTGAACCGTTTTGTAATCCTGGTACGACCACGATCGCTTTGGTTGATACTGTAAGTACAGACAGCGATGAAGTGATTTTCTCAAATGACGTTCGTTGGTGTCCCTAACTTAACGCACGGCACGATTTTTCACTTCTTTTGGCAGGTCACAAAGTGCATTTACCTAGACTCAAAACACATTCCGCACGGGATGTTGACTTTTCACCCGATTCTCCAATATTTTGCAAGGAAGAGTTCGCCTTTGTTAGATGTGCGATCGCTGGTCGAAAGTCTTTTCATTCATTTCATGCGGCACAAATTCCCGAAAAGGAACAACAGTGTATTTCCCCATGCTCCCGTTTTATTCGGCCTTGATCTTCTCACAAAGTTAATTAGCGTGCATCTGTAATTCAACGAGTCACCAACGAGTCACCATTTTTAAGAAAGCCTTTTTGGTGAGAAATATGCACAATTGAACCACGATGATAAAACAGTCAGAAAGGGCAGTAAACACAGAAGGTGAATCGATTGTTTTGGACACTATAGGAGAGAAAATAGCCATTTTTGAGGCGAATGTGCATGGTGACGCTGTCAATGCACTGAGAAAAAGTATCCTGCTAAATTTAATTAATACAGTGGTGACTCGTGCACACTAACACAATGTCGTTGTTTTCTTCTCTTGTTGGTTTTGTGTAGCGAAATTCGACTCGAAAAAAATATTAAGCGATATCAAATTAGCCTACAATGGAGCTGTTATGAAAAAACAGTCAGTAGAAAGCGTCTAATACTGTTACGTTTTTAAACTGCGTGTCACCATTTTGGTACAAAGTTGCTCACGCAATGAACTAAAGTAAACAAGTTTTTACACCACGTGTCATAAGTTTCTATCCTTGTGCGAAATTCGTGTTTTTGATAACTGTAACTTGTGTTTCCTGCATTTCCATGTCTCCTACCGACAGAAATTGTCGAAGAGTTATAAAATAAAAACTGTACTAACATAAAAAGTATTCTTTTAAATTTTCCGGGTCTTACGAAGTTCTACTCGCGTAACATTGGGCCGGGTAATACATATATGTGCAAACTAATTTTAAGCCGTAACAATATTTGACAGTTGGCGATGCATCGCCATTTTATGTAAAACACCGCATCAGTTAGTATTTTATACGACCTCCTGAAGGAAACTACATCAAAGTAAAAGGCAATATCCTTCGTCCATTTATATTCAGTATGTTGTCATCTCATTTTTAGAGCAAATCTTAATCTTTTTAGCACATCCAAGAAGTCGAAAGTCCTTTTTTTGTTGATTGTAGGTAGTAATATCCTTTAGAAGTTAGAAAGCGACAAACTTTTCTCACAGATACAGCAATTGTAGAAACCCCGCCTTCTTCGCTCTTGTGGGCCTCCCTTGCCTTCTATAACATAACTTCCATGGGCGTCCTGAATTAAACAATGGCTGGATTGGTTTTCTCTTAACTGTTAAACCTTTGTATGTGCTTTCCGTTCCAGGAAAATCGTCATTGATTAATCTCCAAGCGCTTTTAGGAGAAATCATAGTTAATAGATGTAGCTGGTTATGAAACTCGACAAGTTTCTTTGTTTCATGTTTTTGTTCGCTTTTTTGGCCTTGACCCTGCACAAAACCCGACAAAAACACACTTTTTTCGGCAGGATAACCAATCAAAAGTTTCGACTAATTTATTCGAAATTAACTTGCGAACTAAAAACAAAAGATTGTGCAGGGTCACGGTCGGTTCAACATCTAATTGCAACTACATTGTTCCTGCTTTTGAAATTCCAAGGGTTTCCTAACCAGTCCCTCGATTAACTATGGAGAAATGTAGCGCATTTTAGCTACTTTACGAAGAGAAAACCTTTGAATGCGAGACAAAACAAAACGCTCGTGCCCTTGTCACGCTATCAGTGGCAGCAAGAAAAACCATATTTCAGATCATGACTCTCTTCTTAGCTAAATCTAAACAATTTCGCTTATTTTATCATTGTCCATATATAACAAAAGAAATTCGAACACTGTACATCAAACTCAGTTACGAATAAAAAAGTTACGCAGCGCTATCGTACCGGTTATGAAGGCGACTGCAAAGTTGTGTCACTTATGACCCTGCCAGCACGTCCTATAAATAGTTTAAATTCCTCACAAATACAGTCTGTGACAAAATTCGTTGGAACAGTCCACAACTATACAGATCTGAAGCTTTCGCAGCTCACTCTCCCCTCACAATGTTGTTTTAACGCCAGTTTCTGAGCCCAATTGTCAAAACAACATTGTAGGAGGGCAAGGTATTGTAAAGTGTTTCAACAATTTTGTCCGGGACTGTATTTTTGAGGAATTTCAGTTATGAAAAGAATTGGCGAGAAATATGCTACATTTTAGGAGAAGGAAACCCTTGATTTCTAGCGGCCTAGGGTGTGATGTTGCGCCACATTTGTGATAAATTCGACAATAAATGAAACATACATCATGTTCAGGTTTCTTTGAATTTGGTTGGTTGTTTCTCGTCAAAAAAAAAAACACTATTTCATAGGAGGTTGACTGTGGCTGAGCATGTTCTGCTTAGGAACGACCTTAACCAGGATGAATTTGCAGAGGCCGTTCGAGTTTTGTTCCGTGAAGGAAAATATCGTCATATCTTGTTAACGGGGGTTGCTGGTTGCGGCAAAACACTTTATAATTCCTCTAAACTCTGTTTTTGAACCGTTTTGTAATCCTGGTACGACCACGATCGCTTTGGTTGATACTGTAAGTACAGACAGCGATGAAGTGATTTTCTCAAATGACGTTCGTTGGTGTCCCTAACTTAACGCACGGCACGATTTTTCACTTCTTTTGGCAGGTCACAAAGTGCATTTACCTAGACTCAAAACACATTCCGCACGGGATGTTGACTTTTCACCCGATTCTCCAATATTTTGCAAGGAAGAGTTCGCCTTTGTTAGATGTGCGATCGCTGGTCGAAAGTCTTTTCATTCATTTCATGCGGCACAAATTCCCGAAAAGGAACAACAGTGTATTTCCCCATGCTCCCGTTTTATTCGGCCTTGATCTTCTCACAAAGTTAATTAGCGTGCATCTGTAATTCAACGAGTCACCAACGAGTCACCATTTTTAAGAAAGCCTTTTTGGTGAGAAATATGCACAATTGAACCACGATGATAAAACAGTCAGAAAGGGCAGTAAACACAGAAGGTGAATCGATTGTTTTGGACACTATAGGAGAGAAAATAGCCATTTTTGAGGCGAATGTGCATGGTGACGCTGTCAATGCACTGAGAAAAAGTATCCTGCTAAATTTAATTAATACAGTGGTGACTCGTGCACACTAACACAATGTCGTTGTTTTCTTCTCTTGTTGGTTTTGTGTAGCGAAATTCGACTCGAAAAAAATATTAAGCGATATCAAATTAGCCTACAATGGAGCTGTTATGAAAAAACAGTCAGTAGAAAGCGTCTAATACTGTTACGTTTTTAAACTGCGTGTCACCATTTTGGTACAAAGTTGCTCACGCAATGAACTAAAGTAAACAAGTTTTTACACCACGTGTCATAAGTTTCTATCCTTGTGCGAAATTCGTGTTTTTGATAACTGTAACTTGTGTTTCCTGCATTTCCATGTCTCCTACCGACAGAAATTGTCGAAGAGTTATAAAATAAAAACTGTACTAACATAAAAAGTATTCTTTTAAATTTTCCGGGTCTTACGAAGTTCTACTCGCGTAACATTGGGCCGGGTAATACATATATGTGCAAACTAATTTTAAGCCGTAACAATATTTGACAGTTGGCGATGCATCGCCATTTTATGTAAAACACCGCATCAGTTAGTATTTTATACGACCTCCTGAAGGAAACTACATCAAAGTAAAAGGCAATATCCTTCGTCCATTTATATTCAGTATGTTGTCATCTCATTTTTAGAGCAAATCTTAATCTTTTTAGCACATCCAAGAAGTCGAAAGTCCTTTTTTTGTTGATTGTAGGTAGTAATATCCTTTAGAAGTTAGAAAGCGACAAACTTTTCTCACAGATACAGCAATTGTAGAAACCCCGCCTTCTTCGCTCTTGTGGGCCTCCCTTGCCTTCTATAACATAACTTCCATGGGCGTCCTGAATTAAACAATGGCTGGATTGGTTTTCTCTTAACTGTTAAACCTTTGTATGTGCTTTCCGTTCCAGGAAAATCGTCATTGATTAATCTCCAAGCGCTTTTAGGAGAAATCATAGTTAATAGATGTAGCTGGTTATGAAACTCGACAAGTTTCTTTGTTTCATGTTTTTGTTCGCTTTTTTGGCCTTGACCCTGCACAAAACCCGACAAAAACACACTTTTTTCGGCAGGATAACCAATCAAAAGTTTCGACTAATTTATTCGAAATTAACTTGCGAACTAAAAACAAAAGATTGTGCAGGGTCACGGTCGGTTCAACATCTAATTGCAACTACATTGTTCCTGCTTTTGAAATTCCAAGGGTTTCCTAACCAGTCCCTCGATTAACTATGGAGAAATGTAGCGCATTTTAGCTACTTTACGAAGAGAAAACCTTTGAATGCGAGACAAAACAAAACGCTCGTGCCCTTGTCACGCTATCAGTGGCAGCAAGAAAAACCATATTTCAGATCATGACTCTCTTCTTAGCTAAATCTAAACAATTTCGCTTATTTTATCATTGTCCATATATAACAAAAGAAATTCGAACACTGTACATCAAACTCAGTTACGAATAAAAAAGTTACGCAGCGCTATCGTACCGGTTATGAAGGCGACTGCAAAGTTGTGTCACTTATGACCCTGCCAGCACGTCCTATAAATAGTTTAAATTCCTCACAAATACAGTCTGTGACAAAATTCGTTGGAACAGTCCACAACTATACAGATCTGAAGCTTTCGCAGCTCACTCTCCCCTCACAATGTTGTTTTAACGCCAGTTTCTGAGCCCAATTGTCAAAACAACATTGTAGGAGGGCAAGGTATTGTAAAGTGTTTCAACAATTTTGTCCGGGACTGTATTTTTGAGGAATTTCAGTTATGAAAAGAATTGGCGAGAAATATGCTACATTTTAGGAGAAGGAAACCCTTGATTTCTAGCGGCCTAGGGTGTGATGTTGCGCCACATTTGTGATAAATTCGACAATAAATGAAACATACATCATGTTCAGGTTTCTTTGAATTTGGTTGGTTGTTTCTCGTCAAAAAAAAAAACACTATTTCATAGGAGGTTGACTGTGGCTGAGCATGTTCTGCTTAGGAACGACCTTAACCAGGATGAATTTGCAGAGGCCGTTCGAGTTTTGTTCCGTGAAGGAAAATATCGTCATATCTTGTTAACGGGGGTTGCTGGTTGCGGCAAAACACTTTATAATTCCTCTAAACTCTGTTTTTGAACCGTTTTGTAATCCTGGTACGACCACGATCGCTTTGGTTGATACTGTAAGTACAGACAGCGATGAAGTGATTTTCTCAAATGACGTTCGTTGGTGTCCCTAACTTAACGCACGGCACGATTTTTCACTTCTTTTGGCAGGTCACAAAGTGCATTTACCTAGACTCAAAACACATTCCGCACGGGATGTTGACTTTTCACCCGATTCTCCAATATTTTGCAAGGAAGAGTTCGCCTTTGTTAGATGTGCGATCGCTGGTCGAAAGTCTTTTCATTCATTTCATGCGGCACAAATTCCCGAAAAGGAACAACAGTGTATTTCCCCATGCTCCCGTTTTATTCGGCCTTGATCTTCTCACAAAGTTAATTAGCGTGCATCTGTAATTCAACGAGTCACCAACGAGTCACCATTTTTAAGAAAGCCTTTTTGGTGAGAAATATGCACAATTGAACCACGATGATAAAACAGTCAGAAAGGGCAGTAAACACAGAAGGTGAATCGATTGTTTTGGACACTATAGGAGAGAAAATAGCCATTTTTGAGGCGAATGTGCATGGTGACGCTGTCAATGCACTGAGAAAAAGTATCCTGCTAAATTTAATTAATACAGTGGTGACTCGTGCACACTAACACAATGTCGTTGTTTTCTTCTCTTGTTGGTTTTGTGTAGCGAAATTCGACTCGAAAAAATATTAAGCGATATCAAATTAGCCTACAATGGAGCTGTTATGAAAAAACAGTCAGTAGAAAGCGTCTAATACTGTTACGTTTTTAAACTGCGTGTCACCATTTTGGTACAAAGTTGCTCACGCAATGAACTAAAGTAAACAAGTTTTTACACCACGTGTCATAAGTTTCTATCCTTGTGCGAAATTCGTGTTTTTGATAACTGTAACTTGTGTTTCCTGCATTTCCATGTCTCCTACCGACAGAAATTGTCGAAGAGTTATAAAATAAAAACTGTACTAACATAAAAAGTATTCTTTTAAATTTTCCGGGTCTTACGAAGTTCTACTCGCGTAACATTGGGCCGGGTAATACATATATGTGCAAACTAATTTTAAGCCGTAACAATATTTGACAGTTGGCGATGCATCGCCATTTTATGTAAAACACCGCATCAGTTAGTATTTTATACGACCTCCTGAAGGAAACTACATCAAAGTAAAAGGCAATATCCTTCGTCCATTTATATTCAGTATGTTGTCATCTCATTTTTAGAGCAAATCTTAATCTTTTTAGCACATCCAAGAAGTCGAAAGTCCTTTTTTTGTTGATTGTAGGTAGTAATATCCTTTAGAAGTTAGAAAGCGACAAACTTTTCTCACAGATACAGCAATTGTAGAAACCCCGCCTTCTTCGCTCTTGTGGGCCTCCCTTGCCTTCTATAACATAACTTCCATGGGCGTCCTGAATTAAACAATGGCTGGATTGGTTTTCTCTTAACTGTTAAACCTTTGTATGTGCTTTCCGTTCCAGGAAAATCGTCATTGATTAATCTCCAAGCGCTTTTAGGAGAAATCATAGTTAATAGATGTAGCTGGTTATGAAACTCGACAAGTTTCTTTGTTTCATGTTTTTGTTCGCTTTTTTGGCCTTGACCCTGCACAAAACCCGACAAAAACACACTTTTTTCGGCAGGATAACCAATCAAAAGTTTCGACTAATTTATTCGAAATTAACTTGCGAACTAAAAACAAAAGATTGTGCAGGGTCACGGTCGGTTCAACATCTAATTGCAACTACATTGTTCCTGCTTTTGAAATTCCAAGGGTTTCCTAACCAGTCCCTCGATTAACTATGGAGAAATGTAGCGCATTTTAGCTACTTTACGAAGAGAAAACCTTTGAATGCGAGACAAAACAAAACGCTCGTGCCCTTGTCACGCTATCAGTGGCAGCAAGAAAAACCATATTTCAGATCATGACTCTCTTCTTAGCTAAATCTAAACAATTTCGCTTATTTTATCATTGTCCATATATAACAAAAGAAATTCGAACACTGTACATCAAACTCAGTTACGAATAAAAAAGTTACGCAGCGCTATCGTACCGGTTATGAAGGCGACTGCAAAGTTGTGTCACTTATGACCCTGCCAGCACGTCCTATAAATAGTTTAAATTCCTCACAAATACAGTCTGTGACAAAATTCGTTGGAACAGTCCACAACTATACAGATCTGAAGCTTTCGCAGCTCACTCTCCCCTCACAATGTTGTTTTAACGCCAGTTTCTGAGCCCAATTGTCAAAACAACATTGTAGGAGGGCAAGGTATTGTAAAGTGTTTCAACAATTTTGTCCGGGACTGTATTTTTGAGGAATTTCAGTTATGAAAAGAATTGGCGAGAAATATGCTACATTTTAGGAGAAGGAAACCCTTGATTTCTAGCGGCCTAGGGTGTGATGTTGCGCCACATTTGTGATAAATTCGACAATAAATGAAACATACATCATGTTCAGGTTTCTTTGAATTTGGTTGGTTGTTTCTCGTCAAAAAAAAAAACACTATTTCATAGGAGGTTGACTGTGGCTGAGCATGTTCTGCTTAGGAACGACCTTAACCAGGATGAATTTGCAGAGGCCGTTCGAGTTTTGTTCCGTGAAGGAAAATATCGTCATATCTTGTTAACGGGGGTTGCTGGTTGCGGCAAAACACTTTATAATTCCTCTAAACTCTGTTTTTGAACCGTTTTGTAATCCTGGTACGACCACGATCGCTTTGGTTGATACTGTAAGTACAGACAGCGATGAAGTGATTTTCTCAAATGACGTTCGTTGGTGTCCCTAACTTAACGCACGGCACGATTTTTCACTTCTTTTGGCAGGTCACAAAGTGCATTTACCTAGACTCAAAACACATTCCGCACGGGATGTTGACTTTTCACCCGATTCTCCAATATTTTGCAAGGAAGAGTTCGCCTTTGTTAGATGTGCGATCGCTGGTCGAAAGTCTTTTCATTCATTTCATGCGGCACAAATTCCCGAAAAGGAACAACAGTGTATTTCCCCATGCTCCCGTTTTATTCGGCCTTGATCTTCTCACAAAGTTAATTAGCGTGCATCTGTAATTCAACGAGTCACCAACGAGTCACCATTTTTAAGAAAGCCTTTTGGTGAGAAATATGCACAATTGAACCACGATGATAAAACAGTCAGAAAGGGCAGTAAACACAGAAGGTGAATCGATTGTTTTGGACACTATAGGAGAGAAAATAGCCATTTTTGAGGCGAATGTGCATGGTGACGCTGTCAATGCACTGAGAAAAAGTATCCTGCTAAATTTAATTAATACAGTGGTGACTCGTGCACACTAACACAATGTCGTTGTTTTCTTCTCTTGTTGGTTTTGTGTAGCGAAATTCGACTCGAAAAAAATATTAAGCGATATCAAATTAGCCTACAATGGAGCTGTTATGAAAAAACAGTCAGTAGAAAGCGTCTAATACTGTTACGTTTTTAAACTGCGTGTCACCATTTTGGTACAAAGTTGCTCACGCAATGAACTAAAGTAAACAAGTTTTTACACCACGTGTCATAAGTTTCTATCCTTGTGCGAAATTCGTGTTTTTGATAACTGTAACTTGTGTTTCCTGCATTTCCATGTCTCCTACCGACAGAAATTGTCGAAGAGTTATAAAATAAAAACTGTACTAACATAAAAAGTATTCTTTTAAATTTTCCGGGTCTTACGAAGTTCTACTCGCGTAACATTGGGCCGGGTAATACATATATGTGCAAACTAATTTTAAGCCGTAACAATATTTGACAGTTGGCGATGCATCGCCATTTTATGTAAAACACCGCATCAGTTAGTATTTTATACGACCTCCTGAAGGAAACTACATCAAAGTAAAAGGCAATATCCTTCGTCCATTTATATTCAGTATGTTGTCATCTCATTTTTAGAGCAAATCTTAATCTTTTTAGCACATCCAAGAAGTCGAAAGTCCTTTTTTTGTTGATTGTAGGTAGTAATATCCTTTAGAAGTTAGAAAGCGACAAACTTTTCTCACAGATACAGCAATTGTAGAAACCCCGCCTTCTTCGCTCTTGTGGGCCTCCCTTGCCTTCTATAACATAACTTCCATGGGCGTCCTGAATTAAACAATGGCTGGATTGGTTTTCTCTTAACTGTTAAACCTTTGTATGTGCTTTCCGTTCCAGGAAAATCGTCATTGATTAATCTCCAAGCGCTTTTAGGAGAAATCATAGTTAATAGATGTAGCTGGTTATGAAACTCGACAAGTTTCTTTGTTTCATGTTTTTGTTCGCTTTTTTGGCCTTGACCCTGCACAAAACCCGACAAAAACACACTTTTTCGGCAGGATAACCAATCAAAAGTTTCGACTAATTTATTCGAAATTAACTTGCGAACTAAAAACAAAAGATTGTGCAGGGTCACGGTCGGTTCAACATCTAATTGCAACTACATTGTTCCTGCTTTTGAAATTCCAAGGGTTTCCTAACCAGTCCCTCGATTAACTATGGAGAAATGTAGCG
>NC_090880.1:24786096-24788596 GCF_036669935.1 Montipora foliosa
TTCTTTAAACTTGGGGATGCAATTTGAGTCTAGAATTGAGAAACGTCTGTGAAACGTTCAGAGTCGTTTTTATCCGGGAGATTTAATGACCCGTACGGGAGACCGGGAGATTCGTTCCGTATCCGGGAGACTCCCGGATAATCCGGGAGAGTTGGCATGTATGCAGCAACCAAGAGTGCTATCAAAATAATGCACTTATCAATGTTAAGCCCCAGGGAGGGGGGACGGGCAGACCCAGGGGAATTTGACATTTTCACGAGAACCAGAGTGAAATTGCCCACCCCTGAGCACCTAGAAAATGTCGAATTCCCACCCCTGGGTACCGCTTTTTGCCCAAAACTGGTCTTAGCTATGTCAAATTCCCAACCCAGGGAAAAGCTCGCCGAGTCAATTTCCCGTGGGTAGCCCGCCCAGGTGCATAAAATAAACGCCATTCTTCATCATTTTGAAAGCTATTTCGAATAACCTAATAAAAAGTTTCTCTTCATCGGCACTTCAAATTTCGGCACCGTTGAACGTTTCAAAGACATGAGCTGACGTTTCGAGCGTTGGCCCTTCGTCGGAGCAAATGGAGGAATTGCGTGTTGTGTTAGCTTATAAGGGGAGGATGGTGCTACGCTATTGGTTGAAACCTGTTGACGTGAAAAGAGATAAACAAAGAAATAGAGTCAAATAGGTAAACTTGAATAAAAAGAAAGAAGGAGAAGGGCTAACGCTCGAAACATCAGCTTCGTTATCTCTTTGTGGTGGACATTTGACCCTTTTCAACTTGTCTGATATCAAACTTTTGTGCTCCACTTCCACGCCGACGCAGTACCATGGTCCCTTCAGAAACTAAACCTTTTACGCTCTTTTGTTTCTGTTTGTCATAGATGGACCGTTCAGCGAATGGATCCCCTCAACAATCTTCAAGTGGCGATCAAAAACAACCTCAACGTATTTTACGTCATTTGTTTGCTGAAGACGGGCAGGTGGGTTAGGCAGATGCTCAAACGATGAGCAGAGTTTTCTTGCCGGTCATTTATGACGTCGATAACTTGGTCATTTGGATGTAGCTCTGAGTGAACCACGTCGCCGAAAATTCGCATAGGACAAAATGGATTGCGTCTTGACCAATTTCATCCTCTCTAAAGGAGGGTGATTGTACTTCCCTTTTCCCTCCCCACCCACCCACCCACCCAATACAGTGTTTTTCATGAAGAGAAACAAAGAACCAAGCCGTGTCTCACTTGTGGTGGTAGGGTTTCCGCTATCACAAAATGATTTGTACAGTGCATCGACCCTTTGAACTATCGAGGTCAGAGTAAGAATCAACACATTCGCTTGGATTTGTATGGTTCACGTTTTAAATGCGTTTTAAGGTCTGGTAATGAAGCCAACTTGTCTCGCAACATTGTTGCAATGCAAGTCGAAACCTTCTGATGCGCGTAATACCGGATGCGTGACCAACTTGTCTCGCAGCAAAATATAGTGTTGCAAGTTGAGGCGTCGTGTTGCGAAAAGTAGACTCGACTTCCACTTTCTGAAACAAATTTTAGTTTTGTTGCTCGTATTACCACTGAAGCTTCAACTTGCCTCGCAACAAGTTTGAATTCAACGCTTGTGATTGGCTGTCAGCGAAGCGCGGCTACGCGGCAAATTAAAAAAAAAGAAAATGGCGGACTGAGAAGAGGAGCTTGAAGCTGTTGTAGTAGACCACAAACTCTCAAGACGTCAGACATTTGCCCTATACAAAGACCTCGAGGGCTATCGTAGTCCTAGGGACACCTCGTATTTCCCTTCGGAAAACAAGCAGCCAAAGGAAAAGGTAACAAAGAAAGAAAGAAAGAAGAAGAGTGAAAGAGAGAGTTGAGCAGCCGCCATCTTTGTTTATACACGACTGACCAATCATGCTCGCAGGATTCGGCAAATTTGCAACTGTATATTTTGCTGCGAGGCAAGTTGGTCACGCACCCGGCAATACGCGCAACAAAGGGTTTCAACTAGCAATGTACCGATGTTGCGAGACAAGCTGAAGGAAAATGTTGCCCGTATTACCGGACATTTACCCACCTCATAAATTTTCATCGCACTTTTAACGGGCGAAAGTCCCACGGCTGCCGCTAAGAGGTTCAGCAATCCACCAGCGAGTTTTTCACGTCGATTCATTTTATCGTTGTGTAGACGCAGCCACGATTGAAGTGCAGAATCAAATCTCGGGTGTCAGTTTTTCATCAGGTAGGATTGGCTGTCAACGTGGTAAGCAGCAGTTCTCCCGTTGATAATTTCACTCTATGGTAGATTATACAGTTCGAAGTAACTAGGCGGACAATCAGACATAGTTTGCTGCTACTCTGGTTTAAAATGGATACAACTTAAAAGTTTTCGATTCAATACCCAAAATCTTGAATTGTAAATATTTTTGTTGTATTCAATTTAACCTAGAGAAGTGTCAAGCTATGTCTGATTGCAGTCGAAGTTCCTGGGCGTGAAGTTCATGGCTTGTATGGCCGCAGGGTTC
>NC_090880.1:24803596-24818827 GCF_036669935.1 Montipora foliosa
CAACGTGAGCATGTAGCAGAGCGAATCCTTCATTTTCTATTTTCACTCTCCTCGCCAAAACTGTGGAGCAAAGTTATATTTTGAGATGATGCTTTGGTCGACGTCGCGGTCATAGATCTTAAGGTTCCTAGTTTGATAAACGGCGACGGCTACGGCAACGATGACGCCACAAAACAATTTCATTGGCTAAAAGAGGGTCAATAATCGTGCTGCACGTGCGACACGCATATTAGCACACATTTTTGAGGAAAGGAAAGGAAAGAAACTCCATTGAAGTGTCTAGTCGTTCTAGCGCTGGAGCATTAAATCCGGTTACACACGAGCAAGTTTTCATTGACAAGTTCTGACTTGGCAAATTTTATTTGCTGGTGTGTAAAGAAGAACATTTTTTCCTTGACAAGTGCACTTTCATTCTCTAGTCTCACTCTGAAAGCGCTCGGACCATTTTATTTTTACGATACATCGCCCAAATCGTAGGACGTGAACGAAATGGAATAATCGCGAAAGACTTATGGGTTGAGCAAAGTTATATTTTGAGGTGACGTTTTCGTCGACGCCGTGATCATATGATCTTTAAGGTTCCTAGTTTGATAAACGGCGATTGCTACGGCAACGAGGACGCCACAAAACAATTTCAGTGGTTAAAAGAGGAAAGATAATAGCGTTGCACGTTTGTCACGAATTTTGGCTCACATTTTTTAGGTACTATGCATAACAGTGACTTGAAATAATCAAAGTTGAGATTTTGAAGACAACGCAGACCTTTCATTCTCTATTTTACCCTTGGTAGTAATAATCTATTTTTGGAATATAGTACGCCCACATTGTACGAAGTGAACAAGATGCAACAATCGCGAAAGACTAACGATAGTGCAAACTTATATTTTAAAGAGACCTTGTCGACGTCGCCGTCGTAGAACTTAAAAGTGCCTAACTTCTAATCGCCAACACTAAAGATTTCGAAGAAACTTGAATTGACCGAAACCAATCGTAAGAATAGCGCATCGAGTGCAAAACGAATTCATGTAGTTGGCCTTTAAGAGCAGGAAAATTGCCTGTGAGCAGGTTTTAACTGGCTTTGCGTTTTGGTGTGAGATAGAGCAGTTTTCAAATGACTGTCGAAAGTAATTACGTGATTGAAATTGCTACGCTTAGTGATTAATAATGGTAATAGGACTGAGTGGAGTCCAATTTGCTCTGTAATGATACCAGTGCAGATTAACAAAATTGGACGACCGCGTAGCAGGAGTCCGATTTGTTTAATCACGAGTATGATTACAGACCAAATTGCACGACACGAAGTCCTGTTTCCAATTAATTATAACCATTACAATTTCCGAGGAAACAAAATTAATGCTTTCCTTTTTCACTGTCTAATGTTACAAATTTGTCCATTTTGGAAGTTTGGTAGGGTAAGTGGTTGTTGCTATGGCTATCGTGATATATTCTGTGATTGGTTGATTAAGCTGAGTGCACTTAATATGATTGGCTGATGTAACTGTCCGATTTCAGGTCTCTGACTATAGCCAATTATCCGATTTCACTGCCTGATTTCAACCATATTTAATAGAGGGACTGGTTATGCAACCTTAGAACTTTCAAAAGCGAGAACAATGTTGTTGCAATCGATGTTAAATTGACCGTGACCCTGCACAATCTTTTGTTTTCGCTTCCCACGGGTTTGCAAATTAGTTGCGCATAATTTAATCCAACGGTTTGATTGGTTGTCTTCTCGAAAAAAGGTGTGTTTTGTGCAAGGTCAAGGCCCAAAATACGGACAAAAAGATGAAACAAAGGAACTTGTTTTAACCTACACAATAATCAGTGAAAAATAAAGCAGTTAACGCGCCAATCAAATTTGAGAAAATTGTAATGGTTATGATTATTTTAAAAATCGCGTACCAGTTAATCAACCAATTCAATGAAAATGGAAACCTAAACCAAACGCGACTTTCACGCGTGGCAGTTGCTTAAATCTCTCACTTGCGAGGATCAGTTCTCTGTTTTGTGGTCCATAACCTGCATTTCAAATGTACATTCGTTTCCTTTTTTTATCAGCCCAACAAATTGACCTGCTTCATATCTCAGTTGGGAGAGCATTGCACCGGCATCGCAAAGGTCATGGATTGGAATCCGGTTGGAGCCACCTGAATTTTCCGGGTGATGTTAAGAGAAAATTGCACAATTTTAAGAGAATTGCATGATTCAACGCGTATCACGCATTTCCCCATCCAGGGCTCCCATTTGGTTGGCTATCAATTCAAAAATTTCACTTTTATTGCACTATTTCAACTTTCTGCACTATTTCTTATACCATTTCATTTCTATTTCACTATTTCTAAGTGCCATCAGCCAATGAACGGGCTGACGTCAAAAACTTACGCTCATTTCTTCAAAATCGCCTTGAGATGGGAAACTTGTCGAAAACGTTCGAATCAGCCTCAAATGATAGATAGATAGATAGATAGATAGATAGATAGATAGATAGATAGATAGATACTTTATTATCACCTTAGATTGCAGTTATAAATGAATTGATAAGGTTTACATTACAAAATGAAAAAATTTAATTCAGTAAGTAAAATATATTAACTATTATGATACATTAAGATAGATCTAGGACTCTTGTTACAACTATGAGAACTAAGGGAAATGAAAAAAATATATATATATATATGGAAGAAAAAGACAAATAAACTACAAGTTCATCCCTACAAGCCTGTTTCGTGGTCGCCCACTCATCAGGGGATTTAATGAGAATAAACTTTACCATCGCTTATACTAACTATCAACAGCAAACAAACGTAATGAATTCGTGTCTTCTTGCCGCCACAGAAACTTTTGTAACGGTAGCATCTGCATGCTGATCCCATTTCAAATTATCCTGAATAATCACACCTAGTACTTTCACAGACTTAACAAGATCAATAATAGCGGTTTGGTTAATTGATACTAGCTCGCGAATAGCCGGAGAACGTGAAAAGGAAATTCTAAGCTCTTTGCATTTCTTAGGATGTAATTGAAACTTATTGATCTCGGACCACTGTGTTATCTCATTAATGGCGTTCTGTGCCTGGCTGACCTCTCTGCTGTCAACTACTTCATCAACCGTTGTGGCGTCGACATCCTTAACCGTACCATTCGCAGAGGGCACTACAAGATCATCGATCATAGCAATAAAAAGGCAGGGGCCGAGCTTTGTCCTCTGGGGAACCCCGGCGGGTACAGATTGCCATTCCGAGAAACAATCTTCAGCTAATTTAACTCTTTGAAAACGATTACTTAGAAAGTCGCCTATCCAATTGATGATATAAGGATTAATATCGTAATCAGAAAGCTTAATCATAAGTAGGGAATGATCTATAAGATCAAAGGCCTTCTTGTAGTCCAACACGAAGACTCTAACATCATTACTTAAACCATCAGTTTCTTTCGCCCGGTTATGAATCATAGTTATTAAGGCGTGGGTAGTTGATGAGCCAGGAATACAGCCGAACTGGTCAGATCTTAACTTCCTAAGAATTGCAGGTTTCGCATGATCTTGAACAACAAAATGTTCAGCTATCTTTGACAACGTAGGAGTAAGGGAGATTGGTCTAAGGTCCTTTTTGATATCTTCAACTTTTGACACTTTGGGTATAGGAGTGACGTTTGCACATTTCCATACATCGGGGAGGATTCACCCAGCTAAAGATGAGTTAATAATCGTACTAACAGGATAAGCAAGTTCATATGCATAGTCACGTAACACCCAATTGGGGATTCTGTCAGGACCACCAGCTTTAGTTGTATTAACGGTAATTAAGACACGGGCCACTACCTCTGGTGACAAGGTAGGTACTTGATAACCAGTTGTAACTAGACGGTAAGATGCTTGTAAAGGCTCGAACACCTGCTGGGGCTCCACAAAGCTATTATTAATATCGTTGGCTAAGCTTATAATATTGATCTTCGTCGGTGGCATGCCGTAAAGAAGTTTAGCGGCCAAATCTCCAGAGAATTTCTGCATATGACAGAGACGGCGACACTCGCTCCACCATTTCCTAGTATCAATACCATTGAGGTCGTTGACTTTGGCTTGATAATAGTTGGACTTGCAAAGTTTTCGTTCTCTGTTAACGCGATTCCGATAAAACTTGAAAAGGAAGTAATTGTTCTAGTTGTAGGCCTTTTGACGTAGACGAATTAATGATTTAAGATGACCTGTCATCCAAGGTGCACCGTTTCTATGGATTCTGACAGATTTAAAGGGCAATACAGTGTCCAAACCAATGTGTATAAGATCATTAAAATATGCCCATTTATCGTGAACGGTATATAGTTATCTAGAGAGGACCAGTCCAAGGAGGTAAGAAAACGTCTAAAGGCTTGTCTAGAGCTCGATTTTAACTTCCTGATTCTTATGGTTTTACAGGCAGAAACGTTTTGCGAAAAAACTGCCATTTTGGAGGGCTTTGAGCAGTTTTGGAGCAGCCGGAAACTGGATTAGATCACAGGGAGCCCAAATTCACGTCTCAAGTGCCACCGCTGTCTTTCAAAGGAATAGATAGGAATAAAATTCAAAGTGGCTATTCGTACGGGACCTATACACCGACCTATCTTTGTTATTCATACGGGAGTCTTCTTACAATGAATGTTACAGGTTCAATTACACTCGGAAAGTGTTACCTCGTCTTTAATTCTTTAATATACAGTTCAGCTATCAAACAACGACATTGATGCCTGTTTAATTTCACTTTAATTTAATTTTAGTCATTCCAAGAAGACTCGGGTATGACTAGCAAATGTAGGTCGGTTTGCGGGTCCCGTACGAATAGCCACTGGCAATCAAATTACTGTGGAATGAGACAAGAAAATTGAACTAAACTGCTCTCATGAGGCCCTCCACAGACTAGGGATATAGTTGTCGACAACTATGTGTGATCGACAACTAAAAGTTATCCACAACTAAAAAACGTAGTCTGTGGCGCAAGTTGTCGACAACTAAGCAGTTTCCCTTTTCGAGAAGGGAAACTGCTTAGTTGTCGACGGCCTCATTTTTTTGGCATTTTTCTAGTGTGTGAAAACGTTTGTTTTACTTGTCGACTACTTTTAGATCTCCGCGCTATTCTGTCAGCGGCTTTCCCCGCTGGCTTAAAACATGGAGGATTGCAGGAGCAAAATACTTGGTAAAGATCCCCATCTGCATTGGTAGTTTCTTCGTCGCACATTATATCAACCAAATCGCATTTTACTGCGTCGTTAAATCGGCGTTCTTTTTCACCGCTTTTCTCCTTTCTTGCCGACATTTCGAATGCACGAACACGTGAGCATGCGTAGTAAGCTCTTGCCCAACCTCGCTGCGTATCGGTTGCTAAATCAGTATTTGAGGGCCAGTGTGTGGACGGACTTATTTACTTGTCGATCACAAATAGTTGTCGACAACTAAATCCCTATAGCTAGTCTGTGGAGGATCTGAGAGTAGAAGATGTAGAAAGTTCACACAAACGATTAAATGTAAGTTTGTTTCATTGCTGTCCTCTTAAAAACCCGTTATTTAAGTTGCTCGCAATCTACAATATTTTTGGTTTTCCCTCATGATAATTATATTCTCTTGAAGACAAAGGTAGCACTCGTTACGTGTTTTGAGCTGCCCAAGGTTCTATATTTGGGTAAACTTTAGAGATCCCAGTTATATTTTTGGACCAATAACTCATGTCCGAGTCCATTCAATTCAGCTTCTTTTACCAAGGAATTACAAATTTGAATTCTTTGTCTATGAATTAGATTTTATTCAGACGTGGTTAGGATTCAGGAACCGACGTTTGGACACCCTCCCTTTGGGGTCTTTATCAGAGGTGATCGTGACGATGGTAGTCTTTTACCTGACACCCATTTACACGTCGTTGTTCAAAAGGAATGGAATTGAATCCGTAAGCATATAAAACCATTTTTGTTGCCGCATTAACCCCCCACCTCCTAACTTCAATTGCGAACTAAAGCAACGACGACAGCAACGGCAACGAGAACTTCATCTCACAATGACAAAGCCGTCAACTCTTGTGCAAACATGGTCTTACCAGAGGATCCAGAGGTTGGTCCGGAAAAAGCACTATATGCTTTTCAACCTGTCAGTGAGGACGAAGTCCAGAAGCTTGTCCGACAATCTGCAAAAAGTCTTGTCCACTTGATCCAGCTCCAACATCGCTTGTGGTCTCCTGTCTCGATGTTCTACTCCGTTCATTACGCGCATAATTGACTATCCCTTACATCTGGGGATTTTCCTGATTGCTGGAAGCAGGCGTTAGTTTCCCCTCTACTCAAAAGTGTCTGGCGCGATTTCAGAGTTTACAAACCTTAAACCTGTATCTAATTTGCAGTACATTTTGAGGTTAACGGAACGTGCCTTCTTCGATCAAACGCATGCGCATTTGACACCACATGGCTTATATCCCCCATTCCAGTCAGCGTATCGAAAGTGTCATAGTACTGAGACTACACTTTTAAAAGTGAAAAATGACATCCTAATGCCCAGTTGGATTTTCAACGTGTGACTCTCCTTGTGATACTGGATTTGAGTGTAGGGTTCGACACAGTTGACCATGGAGTGTTATTGAATCGCCTCAGTACGAGCTTTGGAGTCAGGGGATCGCAGCGCGTGTCTTTTGACCAAAATTTATTAGAGAAGTTCAAATTGCAATGTGGTGTTCCTCAAGGATCATGCTTAGGGCCACTGCTATTTACTATCTATGCCAGTAAGCTTTTTGAGGTTATTAAGAACTATCTCGTACAATCGCACGCATACGCAGACGATACTCAGCTGTATCTTTCATTCGAGGCTGACTTGGCTAGTTCGCAAAATGACGCAGTTGAAGCAACGGAGCAGTGCATACAGGCTATACGATCGTGGATAATAAAGGACAAACTACGCATGAATGATAGTAAGACGGAGTTCATGATTATAGGCACCAGAAAGCAACTGACTAAAGTGAACATTGATGGTCTTACTGTTGGTGAGAGCAGTATAGCTCCCGTAACTTCAGTTAGGAACCTAGGATCATGGTTAGACCAGAATCTGAGTATGATTCTACACATTGATAAGATATGTAAAGCTGCGTCCTTTCATATCTACAATGTAAGGCGGATTTGAAAATACCTCACCATCGATGCCACACATACGCTTGTTTACTCCATTGTTATTGGCCGTTTAGACTATTGTAATAGTCTTCTTTACAAAGTTCCCACGATACACATAAGTAAGTTACAACGCATCCAAAATAGTGCTGCCCGGCTCGTATGTTCAACACCGAGGTTTAATCATATTACACCCGTCTTATTTTCTTTGCACTGGCTACCCGTTACTTACCGTATCGAGTTCAAAATCTTACTATTAACGTTTAAAGCTATATATCAACTGGCGCCGTCCTATATCTGTTAGTTCGGTTAATTTTAAAGGATAAATGTAAATACCACCTTCGTTCTTCTGAAGAACTACTATTACAGTTGCCCATAAAGAAAACAAAGAAAACTCTGGGAGACAGATCATTCCAAACAGCTGCCCTGTATTGTGGAACAGCCATCCTGTAAGTATTAGAGACATCGAAGACTTTTTGGTTTTTAAACGAACTATAAAGACTTAATTATTTAGGAAGGCTCTTGCCTGTTATTGTTAGATTGACTACTTTTTAAGTTATTAATTTCTAGTATTCTTAAGTATATTTTATTGTAATTATTAGGGGTAGTTTTAGTTTTAGTTGTAAGGCGCATTTGATCATATTCAGATGCTAATTTGCGCCTAATAAGTAATAAATTATTATTATTATTATTAATATAGATTCGCGTTATTGTAATCACTTCGTGACAATTTCAACTTTTTCAATATGAAAAGGGTGTGGAAGTTCCATAAAAGTGACACTGGTCGGAACGGCGCTTAATTTAATCCACAAATGGCTTCTCAGCAACAAACTTACCCTAAATACGACTAAAACCAAGTTTACGTTAATTAGTTCTAGACAAAAACTGAGTACATTATGTGAATCCCTTGAACTTTCGATAGACAATGTTTCTATAAAACAAGTTTCTCACCACTAAATCACTTGGGATTCTTATTGATGATAACATGGCTTAGCATAGTCATATCGACACACTATCCAAAAAGATTGCCTCCGACATTGGGGCCATAAAGCGAATTACACCTTTTGTTTCGCCAGAAATACTGCATTACATCTACAATGCCTTGGTACAACCCCATTTCGATTATTGTAGTATGGTCTGGGGGAATTGCGGCAAGACGCTTTCAGAAAAATTACAAAAACTGCAGAATCGTGCTGTTCGCATTTTGACCTCCTCCTCCCCTTATGATGCTGACGCTAGGTACTTGTTACAACAACTTGGTTGGAAAAACCTGATTGCCCAGCGTCAAATTCAACTAGGTTTAATGGTGTTCAAAGCTCTTAATGATCTGGTTCCTGACTACTTATCCTCTATGTTTACTGAGCGCAGTGCGTCAGGCTATGTCTCAAGGGACTCTGCAAACAAATTAAATGTCCCTTTACCAAGGAGTAACTACCAACAAAAGAGCTTTAGTTATAGAGGTGCAACTCTCTGGAACAGTCTACCCTGCAGTCTTAGGCAAGTGAGATCCCTAAATAATTTCAAGAAGTTGTTAAATGATCATTTGGGGTGCAGGGATGGCGCATTGGTGAGTGCACTAGCCTCCCACCAATGTGGCCCAGGTTCGATTCCCCGACTCGGCGTCATATGTGGGTTGAGTTTGTTGGTTCTCTACTCTGCACCGAGAGGTTTTCTCTGGGTACTCCGCTTTCTCCTCTCCTCAAAAACCAACATTTGACTTGTTGTGTTAATTGTTAATTTCACTTTCCAGTGTCCCCAATTAGTGCTCCAGCGCTAAATCTACTAGACACTTAAATAAAGTTCCTTTCCTTTCCTTTAGTTAAATTAGAAACACGGCATTCATGGAAAACAGGTGCAGTTTAGTGTAATTATAAGTAAGACTTTTTAGATGCAAATTTGTTATTATTGAATATTGTTATGTAGTTGTACATTGCACTAAAATCGGATGGATTTTTTCCGTGTTAAAATAAATAACGATTATACTAAGAAGTTCGTAACGCAATAATAAAAATTTACGCAACGTCGCTGACTAAAACTAACCTTCCTCGAGTTTTAAAAACTTTCAACCACTACTCGATTAGCGACATTTTCCAGTCTCCAGGTCCTTTCTCTTCAACGTTTCATGATGAATTGGAAATAAATGTGCCATTCTTTAGCCGACCTGGAAAATTTTCCCGGCGTTTTTGTCGAACTAATGCTTGAGTAATGAGTGACATATTACAGTCGTGTTACCTGCGCAGTAAAAGTTGCACACAAACAATTAGCGCGAACGTCCTTAAAGTGCCCCTGTGACCAAAAAATCAATTCATATTTTTCTTTGGATTTCAGAACTATGTTAACAAAACACTGAGTGACCCACGTTTTAAGCCTCGATTTCAAAAAGACACCTCTTTATTTTAACTGTAATTTTCCTATTTAATGGTCAGCCATTACTAACATTATGTTCTTGAGAGAGCTGGATCGAGGAGAAAATGACGTCAAAGGCTCACTAGTTTAACAATGCAATACGTGTGTACGCCGCAGAATTAATATGCAGCACGGGGGTTGTGGGCTTTCAGACTTTTAAACTCACGCTTTGCATATATAATAAGCTGCGTTTACACGCTGAAATTTTAAGCTAGTGAGCCTCTGACGTCACTTTTCCCTGGATCGGTCAGTTTTAAACGTGAGTAATGGCGGACCGTGAAATCCAAAACTTACACTCAAAGTAAACGGCCTTTGGATAAAAATCAAAGCTCAAAATTTTGCCAGTCAGGTGTTAAGCAAACACACTTTCAAAATCTGAAGGTAAAAAGGAAGTGGTTTTTTTGATCACAGGGGCTCTTTAAGTTCCCTAATAGAGACTCTAGGGAGAGGCCGGTGTGGAAACGTGATCTTTCCATTCCCAAAATAAATTTCGCAGTTCGGCGCGCGTTGAATGTCTGGTCTCGGACCCCGCTGGATCTTCATCAAGCAATAGATTTCGCTTCGTTGATAAATGTTAGCGATCTGATATAGTTTTCTAATTTGACCCCTTGAATCAACTGTTGCATTTGGTGGCAAGTTCATTTCTACAAATAGACCATTTTACAGTTCTGTACTCAGTTACAGTTTCGTCGTCTCACCTTGTCGAAATTGTTATATCGTGTTTTATCAGTTTTTTGACAAAAAACTTTCCATCACACGCATTTTTTTGTTCTCACATTTGGGCAACTGCATAGATCATGCTCCATGTGTACATGCGTCTTGAAAAAAACCATGTTGGACGATAAGAAATTGGCTATGTATAATGACTTCCAACCAGGAGTCGAACCGAAGACTTTCTGATAAGAAATTCGAATGCTCTGCCACTTAGCTTCAGGAGTCTCGTTGAAGCATTGGCCATTGAACTAGCCTCGTGTGACAGACCTGACAGACGTCCTGTATACTGCTTGGACGGGGATGTCGAAATGTGACATTCTTGCAATGGTTGTAGAGGAGATGGTGAATTTTCAGCTTTGTTAAAGAATGAGAAAATTTAGTTATCAATTATGACTTACTCGGGCATTTTACTTTCATGCCGTTTGGCCATAAGGTTTTTCCACACATAAATTTACCTTAAGTTTGGCTGATCAGTCTTGATTCTTTATTCTCAGTTACCATTTTCCTGACATATTTGTGGATGTAGAGCAGATCTGTCACATGCCGCAACTTGTAGCGGGTATCACAGGAGAAGTAGTGTCATTAGGCACGCTAAGGAATCTAACACATGGACGCGCGCGTCCTTCATCTAAGACGATCAAAACCGCCCATACAACAGGAAAGCAACTCCACCGCAGAGTGCGCCTTAGAAATGGCTTGAAATTGCTCAGACAACACAAATTTTCAATTTGGTGAGTACAGGAAAGAATTGGGTTGCTTTGAGTGAATTTTTGTAGCAAATAAAAAGCGTCACAGTGTTAAATTATAAGTGAACGAAAGTAGCAAGAATGTCTGCCTTCTATCTTAGGGGGAGCAAATGAGGCATGTCGGTCTCGTTTCGGTTGTTCAGAGCAACAATACCATATTTTCGGATGTCAATCTATCCTGTTTGGTTGATGAAATATATTCATACAAGAAGGGGCTCAAGCCGTGAATACACATTTTAAAGAAAATTGTCCTTTCTTCGTTTAACCAGTTTTTCTGATTACAAATCCCCCAGTGTTGTGCTTGTTGTTCTTAAGTGCTTGTAGGAGTGAATTAGATAAGAGTGTTGATCTATCACTTTTCGGTTTTGCCCCGGCTCAGTCACAAATGGATTTATTTTTAGATACGCTTTGTGCACGAAACAAACAATAGACCACTAATTTTAACCAATCAGAAGAAGCCATGTCACGCGTGACTTCTTCTGCCATGTTTTTTTCAGGGACATGACAATTGGTTTTCGCGGGAACGGGTATTCTAAAACCTTCTAAAAGCAGATTCATTTGTGGCTGTGCTGGGGAGCCCACCCATGCCATAACAACAATCTTATCTAATTCACTCTTAGGGCTTGGTCTTCTCGTTCTAGAATAACGAAAACAATTTGGTTATCTGAAACGGACACGTGATTCAAGTCCAGCAGATAAATTGACTGCTATAAGCTAAACTGTCATAAGAGCCAGCTCCTTAAGCGATAACAACTCTGATGATGCGAAAGTCCTTAAATAACTTATAACCAAACTAACCATCCCTAAAAATAAACATGAAAAAATTACTCGATTCTGATTGGCTGAGAGCAGTGCAGTTCAAGTGTAACACAGTGCAAAAACTGTAATATCAGTGCCTGGCCTGGCCAAACGCTCGCAACATTTCAACGCAACATCTTTAACATTGCTGCATGATGTTGCGACATGCGTTGAACGGGATGGCCAAACGCACAACATGTCAATGTTCATGTGCCCCAGGCCCCTGGCGCGCAAGAAGTGGACCTAAAGCGCGTGCCCTAGCGCAACAATAGGCTGATTTAGCAACAGAATGGGAACGTCAGTGGCGACGTCGCGCGCAGCAAAACTACTAATTAGAATTTAGAATAGAGAAGAAAAGAGTGGAGTCTATTCTATTCTGAATTCTCATTGGTGTTTTTTCTGCGCGCGCCGTCGCCAGTGACGTTCCCGTTCTGTTGCTAAATCAGCCTAATGTTTCGTGAACGTGGCAAAACGAGTACAACATCATGCAAATTCCAAAATGCTGCACGAAAAATTTGACCGTTTTCAAATTTGATCCAACATCATCCAACATGTTGCAACATATCACAACATATCGCAACATGGTGGCCAAACGTACGCAACATATTGTGCCCAACAATTTTGCAAGATGTTGCGTTGAAATCTTGCGAGTGTTTGGCCAGGCCTTTACTAATAAACAAGAGGGTTTGGTCAGAACCAATCAAATCTTTTGTTTTCAAATTAAGCGCGCGCCCTGGATGGCGCAATATTTGCGCAATTTATGGCGCAATTTTTTCCTAAATGCGTGATACGCGTGCGTTCCACTGCTTAACCATCTCAGATATTTTCATGTATAATAAGTAATCACGTGAGTTTTCTCGTGCAGTTTGGAATAAATAAGCACTCGTAATTTTTTTCAAAGACTGCTTATTTATTCCAGATTGCACTCGAAATCATGTTATTACCTACACAAATAGAGGAGAAATTAGGCCGTGGAGGCTTACACACAAAAACACCCTTAGCTTCATAAATCTCGCGACAAGAGGATTTGAATTAATACTGAGCCCACCGACTGCCTCTAGAGTAGTCGACACCGCGCAAAGAAAACTTTTCAAGGAGCTGTAAGCCTTGCCCTGCTCGAAAAGGTGGGTGAGAAAGTTCAAAAGATTAGTCACAGATGCCTGCAAAGGATCCAATGACCGTTGATAACACCAGCTCTCCCATCTAGACCAGGAACTATCGTATTGTTTCCCTGTTCCCTCCGTGCAGGAATCGCAGATAACCTTGGTTGCCCCGACAGAAAATCCTTGGTATAAGACTGAAAGGAGGAAAAGCATACAATTTAAGATTAATTCCAGGTTATCGAGAATGCATCGCATGCGAAAGTGCACTGGTCGGGTGACCAGCCTTTCGAGCTGTGAAATATCTTAGGTTTTTTTACCGCTCGATCGAGTTGTATAAATCCCGGCTGATTTCCATCGGTGCGGATTATGATGGCGTGGCTGTTTTGTCTAACACCGCTCGAGATGTTTTGCGTTGGATGTTACAGTGGCCTGTCCATTACCGCCCACCCGTGGATTTTCTTATCGAAAGCGATGCTTGCATCACTAAAAATTGGGGGGAGGGGGAGGGGCGAAGGGCATAAAATCTTCTAGCCTAGACAGGCCCTCTAGAGAAATGTGGCCTTGGTGAATGGTCATTAAATAGTTCATGTTTCGTGTTCCAGGACAGGGTAATGTCCCGGAACTTTAATATTAACACTGAATGGAACTTGCATCCAACTGTGTTTCTGTGGCTAACGCCAGCGACTTTAACTAAGGCCAGATATCGACGTATTTGCTTGTAACAACCCTGTCACGTGAGCCACATCCCGAATAGCTGGGGTTAAGTTATTGATAAAATAACGACAGGCATAGGTAACAGTGTCAACCTTTCCAGTTGGAAATGACCAAGTCATTGAAACTGAATCCACAACAAAACCAAGTAAATGATTTGCTGAGATGGCACCAACACAGATTTAGCATCGTTTACTGTAAAGCCGAGAGAAGAAAGCGTTTGGCAAACCTCACGCACATGAATCGAACACTCTTCTTTTGATGATCCAATTACAGGGTATCGTCAATATAATTAATGACTCTCATGAGACGAAAACGCGGTGAAGCATAAAATGGTTTGAGCAACCTTAGTAAACAACCGAGGTGTTAAGCTGTACCCGATCGCGAAGTGCAGGCACATGAACTCGTACACATTGTCAGGCCAACAAACCCCATGAAATCCCCCGGGAACAGCAAATGATAAAAAAGATCAATATTTCCTATTTTGAAATGGATTTTTTTGTACAAACTCATTCAAAGGTTTGAGATAAATAACTGGCCTGAATTCACCCTCACAGTGCGACACCTGGTCAATAGCTCGTTTTGCTATGAGCTTTTCAAGTTCTGAATCAATAGGCAGAATATCAGAATCCGATAAATTCAAAATAATTCAAAATTTAATTGGTACCAGTCCCTCGCGCGTGGAAGCGATTCGCGCGTGGGTCAAGCCTGCGCACTCATTTTGCCGCGGTGTCCTCCGGTTTCTTTCCGGAACACACTACGGAACGAGCTGTGCGTGAGTTTGTGAATGAAATATTGCTGGGAATCTTTTTTTGGTGGATGAATCATTACCTAAATGACTTACCACGTATGACTGAAGACCTTTGCGGTAGTAAACGCAAAAAGGGGATCCAGTTTGAGTAAAACGTCTTGCTCATTTTCATTGTGGTAAGGTGAGTAAAAAGTAAAAAAAAGCATTACCCCGTAAACTATTTCTGTTTCCTCGGCTCCAACTACGATTTACGTTTATTTTACTTTATTCGGTTTTGGGAAAGACGAGCTACAATTCGATGTGGGCTAACGATCATTTAAGACAATTTCAGGTAGATCTTTAACCACTGAAAGCTCACTTCGTGGAAAACGTGATTACATGTGGTGAAATTAAGAAATTCTATGATCGAGAAGGAAACAAATGTTAAACTGCTTTTTAAACTTCTTTCGAATTCATCAACCAGTACACATGATTTTAGTGTCTTCAGTTCATCACTTGCCAAGCCAGAATATATTCTGCAACGATTTAAACATCTTAAGAGCCATAATAAATTTAAATAAGGGGTAGGAATAGCAAACTCAAAACTCAGGCTATTAGTAAATACATCTAAAGCGGAAATTAGAAGGCCAAAACACGAAGAAATGGTGTACTGTCTAGGGCAAGGAGTTACTTATAAATTAGGTCTTCTGAAATTCTCAAACCCTGACTTGAAGGGAAATTGACCTTGTTTTCATTCCAGACAGAATCCCCACTCACACCCAAGTGGGCTCAATGTGAGGGCTAATGTGACAGGAGGCCTAAATAATCTGTTAAAAAAAATAGTTTTCGGGCCAAGCTATCATTCCAAGACAGATGGATGAGTTCAAAATCAACATGGCAACACTTCAAG
>NC_090880.1:24818927-24823927 GCF_036669935.1 Montipora foliosa
TTTTAAGGTATGAAATTGTCCAGTGGTTGGCTCAAAGGCTAATCTACACAATTGGTCTTGAGCAAACGGCGAATTGCAATGCCCTGGACCACTTTGCAGCAGGACTAGAGCATCCTAGATGTGTTACCTGCAGTTGCATGCTAAGCCTGATATCGTTTGACAGCTCTCTTTGTTGCATCTGCCTAAAGAATATAGCATCTCCTGACAGTGTCAAAGTGTGTTCAGGTTGAAACCTTCTGACAAGCTGAATTTAATGTACTCAAAGCTGCGACTATTTTTAGCTTGTGCGTCAAAAAGTACATTGCGACCAACAGTGAAGAAAGGTAAGAATCTTAATTGATGCATTTAAGGGAGAGTCATACACCCACTTAGAAACACTTGAATGGTTTTAAAGTGGATAATTATGTGTAGTCTTTGTATAAATGCAAAGATAATAATAATTATCGTTATGTACTTGCATAAAATTTCACATTTTATTTAACGCAGTTTAATAATAATAATAATAATAATAAGTAATAGATAATAATAATAATAATAAGTTTCTTTTATAGCTTCTATCCAGACATGATCTAAGAGCTTTACAAGTCATGAAGGTAAGTGGGAAGGTTTAGGGTTATTATTGGTGAGGGTAAATGCAGCTGGTTATCTTTACTTGACGAGCAGCATTTGTGGGACACTGTGAGATAAATTGTCTGTATTCAGAGACATGAGTGATGCTGAAGTTAGGGAGAAGAGCAAAGGGACACTTTGTGACGCTTATTGAAATCTGCGTGCATTTTCGGACATATCTGAGTGTTTTGAATGTTTCCATTGGTATAAATTTTCTGATATCATTTATAGATAGATTACAAAGGTGATAGAATGCAGATTTACATACAGTCTTAATATGAGGCAGCATTGACATGGTACTGTCAAAAGTGACAGCATTCCTGACAGTTTGAGAAGGCTGAACAATGTCTTGACCAAAGCAGATTGGTGGCAAGCGTTGCTGTAGTCTAAATTTTGAGTGAATAAAGAGGAACTCAGTTTTTTCTTTATTCAATTTTAGTTTCTTGATACTCATCCATGTTTTCCCATAAAGGTGTAGATTACATGTAAGTCAATAGCTGTTATTACAGTTGAGCCCACGTTTCAGCAGTGTTACTTTCAGTGCGCACGAAAGCAAGGCTTTCGGGTCAGTCAAGAAATACCAGGGTACCTTAAAGAATGCATGGCTTTTTGACCTCTGTGGACTGTTTCTTCGTTTGTGTTTGTGGAGCTCGTCGTTCATCTGGCCTGATTCTGACGTAAAAAGCATGGTAAGGCACTGCATTGCTTATGGATATGTTAACAGAAGTAACAAGGCCCGAATGTTCAAAACTGTCATGGCATTCTTTACCTGTAAACAATGCTAAGCTTCGAACTTGGCTGCTTAAAATAAAGAGAAAAGACCCTCCTGTGTCGAAACATTCTTATCTCTGCAGTGAGCACTTTTCTGAAGATTGTTGTATGTGGTGTGTGGGAAGAAAAAGGTCATATGGTATCTCAAAAGTGGATCTGTTCCGACAAGATTCATTTTTTCAGCGGAGGAAAAGCCAAAGCAGAAAGGCCCTTTTTATCACGTCAGCTGGCATTGTGAGGACAAACAAAGAGCCGAGTCAAATTAGAATAAAGTTATACTGAACTCTCAATCTAACCCTGTCGAATAATTTAGCTGAATTAGAATCTGTAAGTATTCCATGCCAAGATTATGGATTTCCAAGCATGTCACTAACCTGATAAAGCTGAGGACAGGTAAAAAGCAAAGAAGAACTTTTAGTGGAGCACGCTTAAACGAAAAGGATAGAAGAAGGTGAAGACGCTTAAATGAACTCGAAAAAGCAACTTACTGAAAAAATGAAACAAACTTGAACTAGAACTGGAGCTTAGGCTCGAAAGATGTTGAAAAGCGATGTTCCAACAAAGTCTCTTTACACATTGATATAATATTAAGTAGTAATTCAAGAATTGTTGATTGATTTATACTGGGTTTCCAAACTATGAATGTTTTCAGGCATAGCTTCTTAGCTTTTTTAGGTAGCGGAGTGATGCCAGCCTCTAAACTTGTGTACAGCTAACCACTGAAAACAGAATGATGCCCAAAAAGAGCGGAGAGAGGCAGGCCCCAAAAGGAACCCTATGTCAGTGGAGGAGGGAGTTTAGCTGCCAAGATATAGAGTATCTCAGAGTCTTGTGGGCGCGAATAATTAGAAATTACTTGGAACAAAGTTTGTGTAACATACATATATAAAGAATACTAGACATTTTCTCCTGACAGACAAAATCATTGACTTACACAAGGCCTGCATGCCTTTTTCTACCCTTCTTCCCCCCCGATCTCCCTCCAAAAACAAGTACAAGGGAAACAAACCCCCCCCCCCAGTAATCATCGATGCCAAAAATGAGATCTATGTTGAGAAACCAAGTAACACCAGAAAGCCACAACAGCTTACCTTCTCAACCTTACAAGAACACTAAATACTCTCAAGGCCATTGGTCGTTCATTACTCCAAGTGGACCAGGCGTTTGTTTTATTTCAAATCTCTATGGTTGGCTGTTATTGTCTGATTACTATTTTCCTGATAGTGGTATTTCTGGCATACTATTTCTCTCTCGTACTATAGATCTATATTCAAGATTTTACTTATTGTATTTAAAATGTCTCAATGATAATGCACCAGACTATTTAAGAACAAAAAACTCCAGTACAGACGGTACCATCCAGATTTCATTAAGATACTGTTTCGAATATGTTTACTCTGAAAGAACCTAGAATCATATACAAAAAACTTATGGGGATAATAGAGCATTAATTTTTCGAATATGGGGCCCCGAAGACTTTGGAACCAGCTTACCCCATGATCTTATGCCAACCTTAGCACTGTTGAACAACTTTAAGAAAAGACTCTGAAAATACCTGTTGTTTTTACTAAATATGTTAATAAGTTCGCCCGTTATTTTAAAGTTTATTTTTTTTATCATAGTTTTATGCATATTACACTCATCTTTATAGTAAGAACTTATATCTATCACTTGTATAGTTAATTAGCTTAATATATTGTATGCCGATTGTATGTTTTTAGTTTAATATATTGCTATGTTTAAGATAAACCATTGTTAAAGCGCCTTGAGCACAGCGAAATATGTGTGCTATATAAATTTAAATTTTATTATTATTTTATATTACATTAGCAATTTTATTTCCAAAAATTTTTTTTCCCAGCTTTTTTTATAAAAGGAGATTAATTTTTCATTTGGTGGTATTATACTCATTATATTATTATTATTTATTTTATTATATTATTCTTATTATTATTATTATTATAAGGAAATAACCAGTAAATCTGCTTATATTGACCAAATTACAGCCGAGGGAGAGTAGGTCATGGCAGATCGGGGGTTCAATAATCTAAGAATTGTTTGAATGTCCCTCCCTTTATGAATCAACTCAGGACAGTTTGATCTGAAACCAGGAAATGCCTTGCCCAACCAGAAGGATTGCCACCCTCAGAATTCATGTTGAATGTCGCAATTGAACTGTGTGAAGAACTATCATATTTTTTAGACTTTATTTATCCAACAAAACTTAGGCAAGAGTGGCCTTAATTGACATGATTTTCTTTGCTGTGCTGCAAATGACTCACTAATTTTTTGCTGCCTCTTGTAAAATAAGTGTGGGCTTTGAGATAGTTTTTCCTCTATTACGGTATATCTAGTGCCGTAGGGCTTAGCTTCAGCTTCAGGCCCTCAAAGCCCTTAATTTGCCGAGAGGGATCTTATTAGAAGGGGCTTTGAAGTGTTAAGAGGCTTACATTAAATTTACAAGCACATTTGCATTGCATATTTCATAAATACATTCTTGTAATTACCATATTTACTTGAAAAAGTACCTTTCTTTATTAAGTGCCATTCCCAAATGTGACAAATCAGCTGTGCCTTCAAATATCTAATAGTAAAATACACAGTAACTGGGTCTCCACACATGGGACAAGGCTACATTGTACATTTCATTGTTTTCAATCACATAAGATAATCGTTTTGTTAGCATGAACACAAGCTGTCAGTTTCCCGTGGGGGTAGGGGTGGGGTGAAAGGGGTGTGCCCTCAACTCTTGTGTTAGCAAATTTTCAGCTTATTTGCAAATCAGCACGATCAATGGACAAGTGCATGTATTTTCTCTTGTTTATTTCAGTTATATCAAATAATAACAAAAAAACCTCTTTTACTCTTTTCCTAAAATAGCAGGATTATATTGGTACAATTTTTAATAACAACTCTCAGTGGAGTACAATCTTGCAAAGGCTGCATCTCTGGGATATTACAAAACCAGAACCTGGTTCCAGGAAGACTTTATGCATAAGTTGGAGACTGGGTAAAAAATCCACTAACTAACTTTGATTCTTAATACTGATCAAAAGGATTACAGCCTCTGGGCTAGACTTAACTACAAGTTGGGCTAATAATGACAGGGGTGCAAAGTATGTGAGCCTCAACTTGTTAGAGAACATCTATAACTAGTAGTCTATTAAAAGTTTGCAATTTGTTCAAAGATTTTCAATAACTTTATCATGTCGGGAAAGACCAAGGGCCACAAGAGGATAAGCAAGCTCAGGAGCAAGATACTGACCATGAAAACTTTGAAGTTTAGGATTTCTTTGAAAAAGATGAACTTTGTTTTATTTTAAGGATTATAATTTCCTTCAGGTCAGACAAAACTAGATCTACATATTGATAACCTGAACAGAATAACTGTTGTTGCACTTGCTAATGGTATGCATAGTATACTTTTCTAGCAAATACCTAGACTACACCTCTGCCAAACACTCTTCAAGTACTACTGTAACTCCATTAGGGATGCTCCAAGAATGGGTGGGTGGAGGAAATAATAAATCCCTCTTTATTGACTTTACAACCAAGTATCTCTTCATGCATCATAAGTATTTTCCTTTCATCTTCTGTTGGAACTCGTGTAGAGTGTTCGG
>NC_090880.1:24828927-24833927 GCF_036669935.1 Montipora foliosa
TGAAGCAAATACCACAATTATCTCACTACCTTGCTACCAACTGCTGAACCACTTCACGAAGGTAGATGTAAATGTCGACTCCTCGCTACACTGAAGTGGGTCAACAGAAGCAGTTACCTATGTCACTTGATTGACTTGATTCCATATCACTACTGTAGCTGGAACTTCAACAAGGTGTACATCAAATCCACTGGGTGGTGGGGTGGGCCGTGGGGATAACACCCGTAGTAAGTTAAGTCAATGGAGTCATCATTTTGTGCAGCAATACTAGAATAATACCAAAGTTGGTCGGGTGACCAATTGTGTGCTGTGCGCATGGGGTGGTGGTTACAAGCTTCCGAGTATTCCTGAAGTGCTCTGTTTATCCTTGATAGGAAAACGTATAGCAGGAAAAAGAGATCCACGTCATCGGTTGGAGAAAGTAAACCAGAATCTTCTAACAAATGAAACAGTGAATAGTACAGGGCACAGACACATCTGAAGACATCTCTCCACAATCTTTTAATACGTTGATTGAGGCTGGAACGGCCAGCAATGTGACTGCCCCTGTGTTTAATCCTTTCATGACGAACATAAAGAGTTCAACATCGATATTTTCGCCTCCTTTGTCAGACCGTACACGAAATGGCCATCCAAATCTCTCTGTAGCTTCAACGAAGCACTGACCCAACAGTTGCTGCCCAATTATTATTGGAGCATTTTTGCGAAGACGCGAGGCTTGCCAAGGGAGGGGGGGGGGGGACTTAATGCCGCACGAAGTATTGCAGCAAGCAGAAAAATTCTCGATCGTGCTGTGAAAAGTGTAATGCAAGGTTCCCTGAAGATTTTAGCAAGGACCAATGAAAGCGCGTGTTTTGATGTGTGATGTGATGTCATTAGACAAACTTGCATGACGGGCGCGACTATTGATGATCTTGTGTTCGGAGGTGAGTGAAAATACATTTTTCTCATTTGCCTGACCATTGTGTTTTGTACACTTGGTTTGAGTGTTCTTTTAATATTTATTTTCGAACCATCGTGTTCTATATTGAGTGAACGAGCTCAAAACTAAACCGGCGTACGAGTTCTTATCGGTCGTTGTTGTCAATTTTGGATTTCGGCCCGCGAGTAGAGCAGTTTGTTTTTCGTTTGGTAACCATTGAGTTGTGAACAATTTTTTTTTTCAAAGGAAATACGTTGTCTGCAAAGTTCACAATTCAATGATCAATTTGAGTTATAATTCATCGCTGTATCTTGCAAAATAAAAATTATTATTACTAAGATTAAGTGATGCATTACGTCGTCCAGATCACAGTCTGACAATTGAGAGTAAATTTCCCCCTTCTTTTACATACTTATTTGGAACTCCTCACATTTTCTGTAGAGAATTCTTCGACTTATAAACAAAGATTGTGCAATTTCCTCCATACTACAACCGACTGAAATTAAAAACTCTACCTGATCAGGATTTATGGGAATGAAAGGTCTTCCCTTACTGCCAGAACGCACGCACTCCCGCGGAAGAGCTTCTGACGTGTAATATACGACACAATAAGAGAAGTAGCTCCTCCAGACATCCGCTCCCCGTAATTCTTTCGTTGTAAACAATTTCTTGTAGACCTGTTTTATTGAAGGCTATGAACCGTTCGAAGTTGATCGTGAGTCTTTGTACTTAACGATGACAATTTTTGCCTAGCAGTTACGATTACAGTTAAACATCAAATATTTCTATTTTGCAGTTATGATCACAGTTTAACACCAACGATTAGTAAGTAATTCTGCACTAATGATTGTGGTTTAAAACCAATGATTAGTACTCCTGCACTAACTATTGTAGATTTACACCAGGCATTTGTAATTTTGCACAAATGGCTCTCCATAGCTTCTTATGGTGACCACTCTTTGGACTGACGTTAAATTTATTATATATGCCGGGTGAAGACTTCCAGGTTAAGACCATGCTTTACCCTTACGGCTCTTGCCGACGATGGGCATGATGACATTCGGTTACACAATGTCTTTTGTTATCTTTATCAGATGGATAAGGAGATTGAACACTAAGAACATGTTTTAGTTTTTAAGTTTTGCCAGATGCGGGCAAATGAAGCTAAAGTTGCGTGACTTGTCACGCGTGACTGTTGCATGACACGAAACGGGGCAAAACAAAACCCTTGCAGGAGGACGCTCGGTTGGCTTTTGTTTGCCTAGTCATTGACTAGGACTTTCACCGCTGACAAGGCGGTTGTCGTTTTCCCATTTCACCTCTGGGAGCGAGGTTGAGATCCCGAGGAATCTCTGAGCACCCTCCTTTAACCAGTTGGGCCCAAGATCGGGATTACACGAGGGATACTTTCGACTGGCTCGATTTCTCCCTATACCCTGTAACTCAACATCCGCACGAATCGTCAAGCAGTGTTCAGAGAGTGGCCAACTGTCACACACCTAGACCCCACCAGAATCATGAGCTACTATGAGTGAGGTGTAATTCTCTTATATATTAAGCTAAGAATTCAGTTGATTAAGCTTGTGGGAAGGCAATTTTGTCCCACTTTGCTGGCTTGTGCTGATAAGCATGCGCATAACCGCTGCTATGTGCGACCGAACACAATGCGGTCGGTGTCCCACCCCCTAGGGATATCTGCCCGCATTACTTTTGCACAGCTGATATTCTCCAAAAAATTGATGGAAGCAGTGCATTAGTGTATCCACCATTTTATTTTCTTTGAAGGTATTCCTAGTCTTAGGTTATTCGTGTTAAAGGTTTGTTAAATTCTTTGTATTATTTTTGCAATAATTAATTGCCATTTTTGTTGATTTGCTGGACGCCATTTTAATATTTGGTATGTTGTGTAAACAGCGTCGCTCGCACTGACGATCGATCAAAAATTTAGCTAGTTGGCGATTGTGCAGTACCGCCAGTTCACTTTTTGCTCGGAGATACGAAATTTCAACGGAAAATTCTTATAAGTCTTATGTTTAGAAACTCACCTTTTAGCTTGACTTATGTCGAGAAAAATAAAATATATCTCGCATTTTACGAGAAGAGAACGCTTTTGAAAATGAAAAGATATAACTCGACGCTCAATAAAAATCGCATTTAATAAGAAACAAATGTTACTTACCTCAAAGAGAACTTGAAATTATCTTCCCACCTAAATAGAAGGTCGCTTGGTCACGAAAAGAACAAACGCAAGCAGACTAATCGATAAGTCTTTGGAACGTTTCGTTTTTACAACGAAATACTGAATCGTGAAGTCTAAGTGTCCGGGAAATAAGGCAACATTCTGTAAATTTTAATACCTGACATGTTTACAGTTTACTAGTGATATGATTTTTAATTTTCAACCACAAATTTCGCAAAGTGACAAGACATAAATGATTCCATGAAAATGCAGCCAGCTTGTCACAACCCGAGATGATTGGTCTCACTGTTATGGTTGGTTTGTGAATTTTCGTTAGAGTATAAAACTCTGGTATTCTAGGTGGGTTGGGTGTTTGTGACAGCCATTTTTTGGTCATGTCATCAATGTGGTTTTCATGGTGTAGGTCAGTTAACGTTATAAGGTGCAAGACCTTGTTTTGAGTTCCCTTCACCATGGGTTCTGTAAGACGTCTGTAGCTTTGTTCGTCGTCAAGGAGGTTTTCTCCCTCCTTTACTTTGTCAGTTTTGTTCATGACGACAGTGGTACTGCTCTTGTCCCCTTTTTTCAGGTTAATATCATTGTTTTGTTTCAATTCATTTAGTGCCTTTTGTTCGTCGCGTGACAAGTTTTGTTTCAGCTTTGTTATTTGTACTTCCATCAGTTGTCATTTAACCTCCTCAAGGTAGCTTTCGAGGGCGACTGATTTTTTAACTGGTGGATTCCAATCAGATTTAACGTAGAAAGGGTGAACGTCTCTATTGTGTCCATAGAAAGTGTATTTAAGATGCATTTGTCTTGCAGAAATCTCAAAATTTATCCTGTAATAATTGCCTTTGGATTCTGTTTTTGCTTAGTTTATTTACCGGTATGAATTTTATTAACAGACAGTATCATTTTGATCAAACATGATAATGTAATGGATTTGATGATAAAAATTACGGGCAGAAACATACTTATTAAAGACAACGTTTTGGTGTCCTCATGACACCATCATCAGGTCAAATATAATATTTTACAGATAACTCGAATATTAATGTTCAAGATTAAGTTCAAAGTCCCTAGAGGCTAGGTGAAAAGTTTTGCCTTTATCGAGTCACTTTGGATATTCAGACACGGTTTGTGCTCGCGAATAACATGTCAGATGTTATTGTTCTTGATTGATGTTGACTTTGGTTGTGATTCAATCACAGCCAAAGTCAACATCACTCAAGAACAATAACATTTGACATGTTTCGCATTCTTAAGAAATGCTTATGCAAATTTGATTGTCTTGTGTATAAGATGTTCCTTATTCGCGAGCACAAACCGTGTCTGAATATCCAAAGTGACTCGATAAAGGCAAAACTTTTCACCTAGCCTCTAGGGACTTTGAACTTAATCTTGAACATTAATATTCGAGTTATCTGTAAAATATTATATTTGACCTGATGATGGTGTCATGAGGACACCGAAACGTTGTCTTTAGTAAGTATGTTTCTATCATTTTGATATGATAGAAATGTTTTGTTTGCAGATACACAAATTTAAGATATTGATCATTTTGTATAACCCAGCAGTTGAAATTTTCTTTATTATTTAAAATATTTATTTATCCCACACAAATGGGCCAATTCAACCCTGGCAATGACAATACTCCATGCAATAAGCCTCTAGCTGGTTTTGGTTTTACGAGACATCTGGTTTGTCTCTTCTATTGGGCAAACCTGCCCAGAGGGAAGGAGCATGAACAGGACTTGAGGTCCTATGCGAGGCGCTCCACCCTACCCTATCCAGACCAGAAAGACCAGACCACAACACCGGGAACTACATGCCCTACTCCTGTTTACGAACCAATCAGTTAGATTAGGATAGAGAGTAGAGTGGCTCTGGGACTAAAGA
>NC_090880.1:24838927-24851427 GCF_036669935.1 Montipora foliosa
CACAGTTAGGCACTTATGGCTTGAAAGTAAGATTCTGCAGAATTATGAAACCCGCATTAAATCTATTTCTTTGTATTTGCTGTTTGAAATCTTCTGGTTTGGGGACTGTTATACAATTTGATATTTTGATATTAGAGAGTGGTTGCTTGCTGTGGGTCTCCTCCTCAAGTAGTATAGGGTCGGTTATCAATTTTATCACTTCTGAACAGTTTTTTGACCTGCCAACCATGCCCTTTCATAACAGAAATTATAACAACTTCATTAATTGCATTACAAATTTAAAACTAGAAAATCCCCTGCCACTTCCCCCACCCCTATGGACAGTACTTGATATTCTCACTGAAATCGGCTCAGTAATAAGCATGTGAGGGAGGCAAATGCGGAGGAACTTACAGAAAATCAGTGATGTCCTATATGTATAACTATTTCAGTCCCCTATCAGACATAAGTATAATTAGATTGACCATCTACGGCATGCATTTATAGTTTGCGTGACTTTTGCAAACTTGTGGACTTCTTAGCCGTAATCACAAATGTGTGTCGATATTGGATAGATTTAGACCTCTTATGTCAATTTCAAGTAGTCCTTCTGCTGGAAATCTTATCTCAGGATTTGAAAATGTCAGAATGGAACATAGGCCTAAACAAACGAAATAAATTTTAAAAATTTAAGTGTGACATATATGTCGCAGAAATTGAATATTACACTCATAATGATGTCACATCCTGTCTTTTTGGTTTGGGCTACATACCGACAGCAAATTTCCTGTCAGAGAAGCATATCTTAGAGCCTTCAGCGTTAGATAAGAAAGATGAAATGGAATGCCATTATTTTCCTACAGGCTGTTTTTTTCCTCATTACATAACATAATTTTCTATTTAATGTTCCTTAATTTTTATTTTATAAAATGCTCTAGGTCAGTCATTTATGTTCTAGGTGCACCCCAGATTTCTGAGAAAATCTTCACAGTTCTGATTCTCTAGAACAGTGGATACAAAGATGGACGGTTTGGAGCAGCAGCATATGCAAGAGCTTAGTGTTGCAACAAAGGAGGGAAACAGACGACGTAGGGGTTTGGCTTGTTTCAATCTGGGTAAATACTATTATGATGTAGCCAACTTTAATCAGGCCATTCAAAGTTACACAGAAGCATTAGCCATGTTTAAAGAAATAGGTTTCAGGGCCGGAGAAGGAAAAGCCTATTGCAATCTCGGCAATGCTTATCGACGTCTGGGGAATTTCAAGCAAGCCATAGAGTACCACAATCAAGATCTTAGTATTGCAAAAGAAGTTGGGGACATAGCTGGACAAGGAAGAGCGTATGGCAATCTCGGCCGTGCTTATCGACGTCTGGGGAATTTCAAGCAAGCCATAGAGTACCACAATCAAGATCTTAGTATTGCAAAAGAAGTTGGGGACATAGCTGGACAAGGAAGAGCGTATGGCAATCTCGGCAATGCTTATGACAGTCTGGGGAATTTCAAGCAAGCCATAGAGTACCACAATCAACGTCTTAGTATTGCAAAAGAAGTTGGGGACAGAGCTGGACAAGGAAGAGCGTATGGCAATCTCGGCAATGCTTATTACCGTCTGGGGAATTTCAAGCAAGCCATAGAGTACCACAATCAAGATCTTAGTATTGCAAAAGAAGTTGGGGACATAGCTGGACAAGGAAGAGCGTATGGCAATCTCGGCCGTGCTTATCGACGTCTGGGGAATTTCAAGCAAGCCATAGAGTACCACAATCAAGATCTTAGTATTGCAAAAGAAGTTGGGGACATAGCTGGACAAGGAAAAGCCTATTGCAATCTCGGCAATGCTTATGACAGTCTGGGGAATTTCAAGCAAGCCATAGAGTACCACAATCAAGGTCTTAGTATTGCAAAAGAAGTTGGGGACAGAGCTGGACAAGGAAGAGCGTATGGCAATCTCGGCAATGCTTATCACAGTCTGGGGAATTTCAAGCAAGCCATAGAGTACCACAATCAAGATCTTAGTATTGCAAAAGAAGTTGGGGACATAGCTGGACAAGGAAAAGCCTATTGCAATCTCGGCAATGCTTATCACAGTCTGGGGAATTTCAAGCAAGCCATAGAGTACCACAATCAAGATCTTAGTATTGCAAAAGAAGTTGGGGACATAGCTGGACAAGGAATAGCGTATGGCAATCTCGGCAATGCTTATCGACGTCTGGGGAATTTCAAGCAAGCCATAGAGTACCACAATCAACATCTTAGTATTGCAAAAGAAGTTGGGGACATAGCTGGACAAGGAAAAGCCTATTGCAATCTCGGCAATGCTTATCACAGTCTGGGGAATTTCAAGCAAGCCATAGAGTACCACAATCAAGATCTTAGTATTGCAAAAGAAGTTGGGGACATAGCTGGACAAGGAAAAGCCTATTGCAATCTCGGCAATGCTTATCACAGTCTGGGGAATTTCAAGCAAGCCATAGAGTACCACAATCAAGATCTTAGTATTGCAAAAGAAGTTGGGGACATAGCTGGACAAGGAAGAGCCTATTGCAATCTCGGCAATGCTTATCACAGTCTGGGGAATTTCAAGCAAGCCATAGAGTACCACAATCAAGATCTTAGTATTGCAAAAGAAGTTGGGGACAGAGCTGGACAAGGAAGAGCGTATTGCAATCTCGGCAATGCTTATCACAGTCTGGGGAATTTCAAGCAAGCCATAGAGTACCACAATCAAGATCTTAGTATTGCAAAAGAAGTTGGGGACATAGCTGGACAAGGAAAAGCCTATTGCAATCTCGGCAATGCTTATCACAGTCTGGGGAATTTCAAGCAAGCCATAGAGTACCACAATCAACATCTTAGTATTGCAAAAGAAGTTGGGGACATAGCTGGACAAGGAAGAGCCTATTGCAATCTCGGCAATGCTTATGACAGTCTGGGGAATTTCAAGCAAGCCATAGAGTACCACAATCAACATCTTAGTATTGCAAAAGAAGTTGGGGACAGAGCTGGACAAGGAAGAGCGTATTGCAATCTCGGCAATGCTTATGACAGTCTGGGGAATTTCAAGCAAGCCATAGAGTACCACAATCAAGATCTTAGTATTGCAAAAGAAGTTGGGGACATAGCTGGACAAGGAAGAGCGTATGGCAATCTCGGCCGTGCTTATCGACGTCTGGGGAATTTCAAGCAAGCCATAGAGTACCACAATCAAGATCTTAGTATTGCAAAAGAAGTTGGGGACATAGCTGGACAAGGAAGAGCGTATGGCAATCTCGGCAATGCTTATGACAGTCTGGGGAATTTCAAGCAAGCCATAGAGTACCACAATCAACGTCTTAGTATTGCAAAAGAAGTTGGGGACAGAGCTGGACAAGGAAGAGCGTATGGCAATCTCGGCAATGCTTATTACCGTCTGGGGAATTTCAAGCAAGCCATAGAGTACCACAATCAACATCTTAGTATTGCAAAAGAAGTTGGGGACCCCATAGGGCAGGCAATGGCGTATCATCAGCTCGGTCATGTTCATGAAATTTTAGACTCCTTGAGCAAAGCTCTTAATTGCTATCGTCAAAGCGTAAATATTTATGATGAAACAAGGCATCTTCTTCAGTCAGAAGATGCATGGAAAATAAGCTTTCGTGACACAAAGCAGTCTGCATACAATGCTCTGTGGACAGCTCTCTTGAAGAGTGGTGAGGTAGATGAGGCTTTGTATGCTGCTGAGCAAGGACGAGCCCAGGCTTTGGGAGACATTTTAAAGATGCAATATGGTGTTGATGAGAAACCTTCTTCGGCACTTACGATGAAGTTAAGTTTTACAATGAACGATTTACCTTCACAAACTGTTTTCACAGCACTTGATGGGAACACGATCAGCTTCTGGTTGCTAAGAGAAGATATCGGGATTAATTTTAGACAAAAGGAAATCGAAAATGGCAGTGCCAAATCACTGATGGAAAGTACTTTTAAAGAGATTGGTGTGAGAACTGTTGTAAATTGTGAGAATCGTTCCCTTGACAGACAACGCAACGACTTCTCGTGCAGTAGGGAAGCTGTTGAGGAAACTGTTCACTCCTTGAGCTTCTCCGTGAACTGTTTACAGCCCTTGTATGATGTCTTAGTCAGCCCTATCGCAGACTTGCTGCAGGGTGATGACTTAGTCTTTGTTCCTGATGGACCATTTTGCTTGGCTCCTTTTTCTGCATTGAGTGACTCTGTCAGGATCCGTGCAATTCCCTCGCTGACCGCTTTTAAAGTGATCACTAGTGCACCTGACGACTTCCAAAGTAAGAATGAAGCGCTGCTTGTAGGCGATCCATGCTTGAAGGAAGTACCCATGTATGAACAGCTGCCATGCGCGAAAAAAGAGGTGGATATGATTGGAAATCTTCTTCAGACCATGCCTCTTACAGGTCAAAGTGCAACCAAAGCTGAGGTGTTGAAAAGAATGGAGTCAGCTGCTTTAATCCACATTGCTGCACATGGAGATGACGAATTTGGAGAAATTTTGTTGGCCCCAGATCCCGAACGCACATCACCGATCCTCGAAGAGGAAGATTACATGTTAATGTTGAGTGATGTTCACGCACTTCATCTTCAGGCAAGACTTGTTGTGCTGAGTTGTTGTCATAGTGGCCAGGGAGAGGTGAAATCTGAGGGTATTGTGGGAATAGCCAGGGCTTTCCTGTGTGCTGGTGCCCGATCTGTTCTGGTGTCACTCTGGGCAATCGACGACAAGGCGACCATGATGTTCATGAAAAGTTTCTACGAACACTTAGCAGATAGAAAAAGTGCAAGTAGAGCTCTTCACCATGCTATGAAATCTCTTCGGGAGACTTATTCTGCCTTTAAGTACTGGGCGCCATTTGTGCTAATTGGCGATGATGTCTCCTTTGAATTTGGGCAACACAAACAGGAAAAGAATGGTAAGTGCTATTTGAATATAACTTTAATGACTGAATTGCTGTACTTTGTAAATGTTTTTAATCAGCAAGTTGTCGAAAGGAGCTGGTACGTTCTTCAAATACAAATGGTTTTAAAATCGGTGCCAGTGTAGTTCTTTTTACTCGAACTGCTTTGGCTAATACCTGATCGCTGAATTCCAGTTACGTACGAGAAGTGAAGTGAAGTTAGCTATTGAGGTCTTACAGTCTACACGTCGAATTGACACTGAATAGGAATTGTTGCTGTTAACCAAGCACAAATGGTTTAATGAATTAAGATAATTGAGATATTATTTACTTCCCAATCAGAACGAAATTCCGCATTACCATTGAACCCACTATTGTTTCTTTTTTTCAGAAACGTGAGAAAAACACTTGGACTCTGATGCGTCGATGTCTCATTTTTCTTTCTTCCTTTCTTCGATTGTATGAGTAATACTGTCCAAGTCCTTGCATTTGTGCCTTGTTTTGTAAGGGTCTGTGCCAGGATTAGTTAATCACTTGATAAAAATAAGGGATTGGCAAAACGGTTTGCTTCCATAACTGAGGATCTAGCCGTCGTGTTATTTTTTTAAATTCTTCAAAATTACTCCAAGCTTTTGCTGTATATTTCTCGGGTGTTCATTTTACGTGAAGCTGGTGACAAGTAAACCTCTTTAATTTGGTATACCAACGTTCATTTAAAAGCAAGTGACAGTCTCGGGGAATGTGTATTTTCTCTAAGGTTGACCAGAGCTAAATAATCAAATGAATCAATTTGGGAGGCAAATGTCTATAAGCGAGACAACGAGCATCCCTGCCGCTTTCATATGCGAGTGGAAACGTTTTCCTTAGGCAAACGTCTAGAGTTCTTTTCGTGATTAAAGATAATGCTTAGGCCTAAGGTTAGCATTTTTGTAAACGTTTTGGTTGTTTCAGCTATGGTGCCCCCTACCCCTCACCCCCTACATCCCAGCCCCGGAATAGTCATGCCGAAGGTGAGTGCTCTCACCACTGTAACAGCTTGTGTTGTACAACATAATGGTATTGATAAAAGAAACAAGATACTCATTCAACCTGTAAGGAAGTTCATTATATTATAATCCTACACGTAATTACTGGACTGTATAGAATTTCAGTCAGTCATCTCCACTCACTGGTTAGTCTCTTTTACAATTAAGCTTCCAGTCTAAATGTTAGAATTCAAAAGGTTGCCTCCACTTTGGTGGGTAATGAAACCTAATATCAAATGAAATCAACTTCAAAGCTGTAAACCTTAGAAGAATTAAAGGTTGTAAAATATTTTAAACTATTAAAATGCTTATTGTATTATGCAGTATATTTGTGCGCGGAGCACCATGGTTAACAAAATATGGTAACCCGTCGATGCAAGAAATCTTGGTTTATAGCCATGACCTCATCGACCGTCCGTACGTACCTACGTCCGTCCACCACTCCATGTATGCCAATGTGACCAGTATCACGCTAGTTCTCAGCATACATCTTTGAAGAGCTAGCTACTTGCCAGAGGCTGGTCAAGGAGGATCAAGTTGACAGTTTCAAACTGCACTAAATAACTGCCAGAATTCTTCTTGTATACATAGTTTAGTCCATGATACATTTGCCCGTCCTTGACCATCCTCTGGCAAGTAGTTAGCTCTTGTTTGTCTTGGAAGAAGGCTTCAATTGGGACACTAATGTGTGGAACTTCTTGCTTGAATGGAGGAAGAAAACACACACTATTATCAAGACATAGATATTTTGAAGATTTTGTTGCTGCCATTAGCTTTGTGGTAAATTTAAAAAACTAAATTAGTGAGCAGCACTCTGCGAACTGCATCTCTAAAACTTGTTTATTCTCCGACGCGTTTCGCCTAACTAACGTAGACTTCTTCAGAGAGTTTTACAATAATACATTAAACGCCTGTATTTACACACAATACAGGCGTTTAATGTATTATTGTAAAACTCCCTGTAGAAGTCTACGTTAGCTGGCCGAAACGCGTCAGAGAATAAAAAAGTTTTACAGGTACAGCAACAACGCCACATAACAATGATAACGGTGGTTGAAAGACGTAAATGATCGTGCTGCTGCATTGTGGCGGTACTCTGCCCAACGACGATTTGAGGTTATGATAACAACGTGAGCATGTAGCAGAGCGAATCCTTCATTTTCTATTTTCACTCTACTCTCCTCGCCAAAACTGTAGAGCAAAGTTATATTTTGAGGTGATGCTTTGGTCAACGTGTCCCAATTGAAGCCTTCTTTGATAAACGGCGACGGCTACGGCAACGATGACGCCACAAAACAATTTCATTGGCTAAAAGAGGGTCAATAATCGTGCTGCACGTGCGACACGCATATTAGCACACATTTTTGAGGAAAGGAAAGGAAAGAAACTCCATTGAAGTGTCTAGTCGTTGTAGCGCTGGAGCGTTAAAGCCGATTACAAACGAACAAGTTTTCATTGACAAGTTCTGACTTGGCAAATTTTATTTGCTGGTGTGTAAAAAAGAACAATTTTTCCTTGACGAGTGCACTTGTTCAAAAGCTAGCATGCCAGCTTTTGAACAAGTGCACTTGTCAAGGAAAAATTGACACATTGCAGAACTTGCGGGCGCACAGCAGTCTTGCTCTTGTGATGACTCACTGTTATGGCGCCCCGTGGTTAGTTTTTTTGTCGTCCGCTGTGAAGTTGTTTCGCTGGCTACATTGAGAACTTGTCAAAGAAAACTTGTTAATTCGTTCACACCAGCAAATAAGACTTGTCAGGGCAAAACTCGTCAAAGAAAATTTGTCGGACTTACACATGAGCATATGCATATGAACATTTTCAACGCAAATCAAATGTTACGTTGGAGAACGGCTGCTCACGTTTCATTTTCTGGAACTGTATCGACGACTCGACCAATAGTACCTCTCGTTTTATCAATATTTTTATTGACGTCAAAATCAAGTCTTCCCATACGCACAATTTTATTAATTTCACGTTGTCTCAACTGCCACTATGCATGAAAACAGAGCTCAAACCAAAGCAAACAAAAGTATAGTCAAAATCTGACTGCGTCTGTAAAAACCTATAATACTAGACATATTTAGTTGGAACACTTAGCGGATAGGTCCAGAATCGTAGCCTATACCATATCCCCCTCCCCCCAATTCAATGTTGTGTGAGAATTTTTCGGACGACTGCTAGTTGTTGTGAAAATCAACATTGGAGGAAGGGGTAAACGGGGATGAGTGTTCCAAGAAATGTGACGAGTATTGTAGGTAAAGCAAGGCTTTCTGTTACTTTAGATGAGGTTTTGCCTTGGTGAAAACACAGATTTGATCTGCGCCCAGAAACCGGGCAAATACACAATAGTCCCAGTACTGTATAAGTTTGCAAAATTATGGGTACTATTGCCGCCGAAAAGAAATACTCTTTCTTGGGCGGTCAAGATTTTTTGGGGGTTTCAATCCAAATACCTGCATGGGTCTGCCAGAAAATCGCAACGATTAATTTTCCTCACACTCAATTGGCTTACCTTTTTAGTCATTTTAACAGACCGTCAAAACAATGGGAAAGGAATATTAATGTGGTTCCAATGTGAGCAGCTGTTTTTTTCGTTGGGTGACATCGATACCCAGAAAGACGGCTGCAGAGGAGACTACTTTTGGAGGAGAGTACCCGGAGAAAAACCTCTCGGTGCAGAGTACAGAACCAACAAACTCAACCCGCATATGACGCCGAGTCTGGGAATCGAATCGGGGTCACATTGGTCACAAAGGAACTGTGCATAACAATGACTTGAAATATTAGGGAGCTTACACAAGACGACGTCGATGGCTACGAGAAACTTGTGAAAAAATATTGTTTCCCGTTATTGTACTAATTACTCCAAGTCCTTCAGCATTGAAAGTGTGCACAATTATTACAGGATTAAAAATGTTCGAACTGTGGGGATGTTTGGAAAGAAAAGTTGAAGATTTATCGTCAGGTGATCACGTCCTCCACACAACCTCATATTTGGTCATTTCGCCTCGTTCTCAGGACGAGAACGGCAAAGAGATGTATTAAAATATGAAACGCACGTGCAGGGCGTGCCGAGCTCTTGTTTTGTGGCGTTTTCGTTGCCGTCGTCGTCGTCGTTGCGTAAGCTCCGTAATCAAATTTGAGATTTTGACTGCAAAATCTTTCATTCTCTAGTCTCACTCTGCAAGCGCTCGTACCATTTTATTTTTACGATACATCGCCCAAATCGTAGGACGCGAACGAAATGGAATAATCGCGAAAGACTTATGGGTAGAGCAAAGTTTTATTTTGAGGTGACGTTTTCGTCGACGCCGCGATCATATGATCTTTAAAGTTCCTATTTTGATAAACGGCGATTGCTACGGCAACGAGGTCGCCACAAAACAGTTTCAGAGGTTAAAAGAGAAAAGATAATGGTGCTGCACGTTTGTCACGAATTTTAGCTCACATTTATTAGGTACTATGCATAACAGTGACTTGAAATAATCAAAGTTGTGATTTTGACGACAACGCAGACCTTTCATTCTCCATTTTACCCTTGGTAGTAATAATTTATTTTTGGAATAGTATGCCTACATTGTACGAAGTGAACAAGATGCAACAATTGCGGAAGCCTAACGATAGTGCAAACTTATATTTTAAAGAGACCTTGTCGACGTCGCCGTCGTAGAACTTAAAGTGCCTAACTTCTAATCGCCAACACTAAAGATTTGGAAGAAACTTGAATTGACCGAAACCAATCGTAAGAATAGCGCATCGAGTGCAAAACGAATTCATGTAGTTGGCCTTTAAGAGCAGGAAAATTGTCTGTGAGCAGGTTTTAACTGGCTTTGCGTTTTGGTGTGAGATAGAGCAGTTTTCAAATGACTGTCGAAAGTAATTACGTGATTACAATTGCTACGCTTAGTGATTAATAATGGTAATAGGACTGAGTGGAGTCCAATTGGGTCTGTAATCATACCAGTGCAGATTAACAAAATTGGACGACCGCGTAGCAGGAGTCCGATTTGTTTAATCACGAGAATGATTACAGACCAAATTGCACGACACGAAGTCCTGTTCCCAATTAATCATATATAACCATTACAATTTCCGAGAAAACAAAATTAATGAATTCCTTTTTCACTGTCTAATGTTACAAATTTGTCCATTTTGGAAGTTTGGTAGGGTAAGTGGTTGTTGCTATGGCTATCGTGATATATTCTGTGATTGGTTGATTAAGTTGAGTGATTATTATATTGGGATTAATTGAAGTGCTCTCAGCCAATCAACGCGCTGAAATGTTTTCGTGAATATTATTACGTCAAAAGCTTACGGTCATTTCTTCAAAATCGCCTTGAGATGGAAAACTTGTCGAAAACGTTCGAATCAGCCACAAATGGAAACGTTTTGCGAAAAAACTGCCATTTTGCAGCGTTTTGAGCAGTTTTGGAGCAGCCGGAAACTGGATTAGATCACAGGGAGCCCAAATTCACGTCTCAAGTGCCAACGCTGTCTTTCAAAGGAATAGATAGGAATAAAATTCAAAGTGGCTATTCGTACGGGACCTATACACCGACCTATATTTGTTATTCATACGGGAGTCTTCTTAGAATGAATGTTACAGGTTCAATTACACTCAGAAAGTATTACCTCGTCTTTAATTCTTTAATATACAGTTCAGCTATCAAACAACGACATTGATGCCTGTTTAATTTCACTTTAATTTAATTTTAGTCATTCTAAGAATACTCGGGTATGAATAGCAAATGTAGGTCGGTGTGCAGGTCCCGTACGAATAACCACTGGCAATCAAATTACTGTGGAATGAGACAAGAAAATTGAACTAAACTGCTCTCATGAGGCCCTCCACAGACTAGGGATCTAGTTGTCGACAACTATTTGTGATCAACAACTAAAAGTTATCCACAACTAAAAAACGTAGTCTGTGGCGCAAGTTGTCGACAACTAATAGTTGTCGACGGCCTCATTTTTTTGGCGTTTTTCTAGTGTGTGAAAACTTTTGTTTTAGTTGTCGACTACTTTTAGATCTCCCCACTATTCTGTCAGCGGGCTTTCCCCGCCGGCTTAAAACATGGAAGATTGCAGAAGTAAAATACTTGGTAAAGATCCCCATCTGCATTAGTACTGAGTTTCTTCGTCGCATATTATATCAGCCAAATCACATTTTTCTGCGTCGTTAAATCGGCGTTCTCTTTTGCCGCTTTTCTCCTTTCTTGTCGCCATTTTGAATGCACGAGCACGTGAGCATGCGTGGTAAGCTCTTGCTGCCCAACCTCCCTGCGCATCGGTTGCTAAATCAGTATTTGAGCAGCTTATTTGAGCGCCAGTGTGTGGACGGACTTATTTATCTGTCGATCACAAATAGTTGTCGACAACTAAATCCCTATAGCTAGTCCGTGGAGGGCCTGAGAGTAGAAGAAAAGTTCACACAAACGATTAAATGTAAGTTTGTTTCATTGCTTTCCTCTTAAAAACCAGTTATTTAAGTTGTTCGCAATCTACAATATTTTTGGTTTTCCCTCATGATAATTATATTCTCTTGAAGACACAGGTAGCACTCGTTACGTGTTTTGAGCTGCCCGTGGTTCTATATTTGGGTAACTTTAGAGATCCCAGTTGTATTTTTGGACCAATAACTCATGCCCGAGTCCATTCAATTCAGCGTCTTTTACCAAAGAATTACACATTTGAATTCTTTGTCTATGAATTATAATTTATTCAGACGTGGTTAGGATTCAGGAACCGACGTTTGGACACCCTCCCTTTAGGGTCTTAATCAGGAGTGACCGCGACGATGGTAGTCTTTTACCTGAAACCCATTTACACGTTGTTATTCAAAAGGAATGTAATTGAATCCGTAAGCATATAAAACCACTTTTGTTGCCGTATTAACCCCCCCCCCCCCCCCCCCCCCCCCCCCCCCCACCCCTAACCCCAATTGGGAACTAAAGCAACGACGACAGCGACGGCAACGAGAACATCATCTCACCATATAAATTCGCGTTATTGTAATCACTTCGTGACTATTTCAACTTTTTCAATATGGCAAGGGTGTTGAAGTTCCATAAAAGTGACACTGGTCGGAACGGCGCTTAATTTAGGGGGTAAAATAAAAGTTTATCCTGAAGTGCTGACGGTCTTCATAAAACCTCATATTTGGCTATTTCTCATTGTTAGGGACCTTAAGATCTACGACGGCGACGTCAACAAAAACGTCACCTCAAAATATCACTTACCTTTACCATAAGTCTTTCGCGGTTATTCTGTCTCGTTCACTTGATACAATTTGGGCGAAGTATCCTAAAACTAAATTGGTACAAGCAGTTACAATGTGAAAATAGAGAATGAAAGATTTTCTGTTGCATGCTCACGTTGTCGTCAAAACCTCAAATTTGGTAATTTCACGTCGTTGTTGTGCAGAGTACCTCAAGAATCCGTGCTAAAATCCGTGCCGCACATGCAGCACGATCATTTATGCTCTTTTAACCAATGATATCATTGTTTTGCGGCGTTGTTGTGTCCGCTGCCCCGTCGTGAAATCTTAAGCTCCCTGTTGTTTTGTAGACGACGGCAAAGAAAT
>NC_090880.1:24858927-24868927 GCF_036669935.1 Montipora foliosa
TCAGGCTTGGGTAGGTCTTTCCTCCAAAGAGAAGTGAGATATCCTGCATGGCCCAGGAAATTAATACAGTCAGTCAAAGGACCAAGGAGACTAGAAAGTTTTAAAGAAACCCTCACCCGCACCAGGCTCAGCTCCGCGCTGTGGACTGGCCTCTCTAGATCTCTATGCTCGTCATCAGGCTTTTGGGCCAGCGGCTAAAGCGGTTAACCTCTTGACCGAACTCTTGACAGCTAACTACAATCTACGACATTTAATTTATATAATTTCTGCAATAGAATTATAAAAGACATGTATTTTATTTTCCCTTACAAACCTAGGGCGCTTACCATTCGACCAAAATTTCCGGAAATTCCGATACAGAATAAAATGGAACGGCATGCTTCGAAAATTTCGGTCAACCTCTGGAGGTTGTCCTTTTCCTTGAAAATATGGAAATTCCGGGAATTCTCTATACCTTCTCTTCACGCTTGGTTCCAATTCTCCTCCCCCCCCCCCCCCCCCCCTCTCTTCCCCGCGACTGGCAAGTGAAACAATAGCCCTTTTCACGGTTAGTTTTTCTCATTTGCATTACAATGTAATCTAACGTGGGTGCGAGGCAATGTTTTATTGCAAATCGATCTTTTATTGTTTTGTTGCACGGCAATCCATACTTTAATAAACAACGGATGTATTGGCCGGACATATTAATAGCCGCCTGGGATACTCGCGTTACACTACTCAAAGTAATGTCGAACCTGTTAGTGACTGTTCGAGCAGGATTTGCTTTCGCGGTGGAATTGCATTCTTCCTGTGGGCATGACCGATTTAGAGAAACGCTCACATGTTTCCTTCGTCATGCGGAAATGACTTTGAAATTCGTCAAAAAAATATGAAGGTAAAGTGCCTTCAAAATAGTCACGGACTCGATTTAAATTTCTTCTCGTATAACTGCTTACAACTCTAAAATAAACAATGTCGTTGCTGACATCAGAAAACCCGTTTACTCAGAGTCGTCTATAACTTCATGGCCAATATAAGTGTCGTTCCATTATTGTTATCGAGTTTGGATTTGGCACCAGCTCATGAACTCGACTGCCTGGGAACCGGTGTGGTAACCAACTGGAAAAAACCGTTCCATCCGCCGAATGAAGTTTTTGGAATGGCAAACCGGAATTTTTGGTGGAATGGTATGCGCTCACGGTAAACGCTGCCTTCTCGCGCTTTTTTTCCCGCTCTCACCGGGGGCCCGTTTCTCGAAAGTCCCGAAAACTTTTCGGGTCCGAAAAGCCATTTTTGAACCTGCCAACCGCTTGTTTTGGAAAGCCGGTCTTCTAACATGTTTTCAAGGTAACTAAAAGAAACACGTCTGTGAAGTTTGACGACTTAGATCCTCTCCGTTGTTGAGATGCAAAAGAAATTGGAACACCCGAAAATTTCGGGACTTTCGAGAAACGGGCCCTAGGGCGGAAAAAGGCTCTCACACACCAGGTCATACTGGATCCTGATTTCGTGACCGCTTACACGAAATGAAATAGACACCATCTTCCCCAGTTCAAATATGGCTGCTCCTGTCACAGTGTGTGCCACCGTTTCTACTGGATTTGAATCTGTAGCCGCGAGAGAGTGTAAAGAAAAGCTCGGCTCTACATCTGTGAGGGAAGGGAGAGGCCGCATATATTTTGAAATTCCAGTTAATTCGTTTCCTGAAATAAAAACTCTTCGGTCAGTCGAGCATCTTTTTGTTGTGGTGAAGGAATTTCAAGGCAACAACGAATTACTTGATTGCTTTAGTCCAGAGATTCTTGAAAAGTTCTACAAATTACCCCAAGAATTGAAGTGGGATCTAGCGCTTTCTTTATGGAAACAGTTTACAGGATATGGTGGCATACTCTTCAAAAGGGAACTCCCTCCTGATGAGGTGAAGTTTGAGGCTCTTAGTGCAGAGCACGTCGTAAAAAAAGACTGCCAGGATACAAGAAAAGATGGTGTTGATTGGAATGTGACTGAAAACGACAACAGAGAGGCTCCAGCAAAAAGAAGGAAGCACAACAATGAAGATTGTGACAACGAGGAAGAGGTTAGGGTGAGAAATGAAACACAACTCCCTCCTTCGTTCCTGATCCTCAAAACTTCCCTTCACTCAATAAGTGCAAGCTTGAGAATAGTATAACTTGCAGTGAATCAGTGATAGGGAATGTTAGCATTGCCAACAAGTGTGAATACAAGAACAAGTACAACTTGCACTCGTTCTTGAAGTTGTGCCCTGTACGTTTTTTAAGTAAGTTTATATACAAGTTCCATATCCAGTCTTCTGAAAATACTATTATCAGGGGATGAACACATTTCATTGCCAGTTTTGAATGAGTTGCTGGTGTTTCCACTTTTTCTAGTGGAAGTCCTTCATAGTAAGCAGCGAAAAGCAAACTCAATTTCCTTTAGACAAACTCGTACTTTCCACAACAACATTTCGATGTAAAGTCGTTGCAGACCAACTTGCCTGGACAAGTGGAGCACACGGGGCTTCGCACTAATCCAAATCCCAGCACTTGCTGTCGATGCTAACACTCTCTAGTTATACTTTTCTCACATCAGCCTCAAAGTTATAAACATGTTATCACCTAAGGTGGTAGACTGTGCCAACCGCTGAAAGTTCTTGGTCTGAAACTACACATTTGTTTTTGCATCTTGGTACATTAACATTTTGAGTTTTGTGCTGTGGCACAGAGAGACCTTTTTCGGGTATTGTGGATAGTGAAAACAAACCATTTACCATACCACCTTTCCATTAATTTACTATACAGTACATGCCTTTCCACCAACTGTGAAGTATTATAATAAACAACTTCACTCATGAATTACACTGATTTTTCTTCTTAGTTCGATTGCACATTGAAAAAATATATACCATCTGGAAGTGAAAGCCTAATGTTACCTCGATTTCGTGTTACATGCACTCGTACTGGCTGCTGCTAAATTTGGTGGAGGTATCAATGATTGGTTTGGTTGGCCTGTGGACCTGAGTAATCCAGACATTGAAGTTCTCCTTAACATTGTTGAAAGTAATGTAGTAATTGGTGTTGCACTGACAAAGGAAAGTAGAGGAAAAAGAAATATTGCTCACTTTGGTCCAACAACATTGAAATCTTCCATAGCATACTGCATGCTGAAGCTTGCAAACATCCAAACAGGTAAGATATGAATCACTGCATACAATTTTCTAAGACTCTAACATAACATTGTTTCTTAAATCCAACACCTGTATATCATAAGATTCTAGATAATTATTGAGCTCCTAGGATAATTTAATTAGAAGATTATGCTTAACTTACATTGTGTTCATTTGACTACGTTAATACAGTAAAAAATATTTTAGATGTTGTTGGGTACCACAGCAGGTCTTGTAAGCTAGCGATCATTAATTTTGGAATTGTAACGACTTCTGTTGTTTTTCCAAGTTAACATCATTGATTAGGTTGTTTAGTCTGTTGTTTTCGGTTTGAGTAGCAACAGTGTGTACCTTTCAAGAGCTCCTACAATGCTCAGGATGATAGGGTCATGTTTTGATTGTCACAAAGAGAAGCTTATGTGCACTTTAACTTGGTACAATTTATTTTGAATTCATTCCCATTGTTCAGGTGAAGTTATTTGTGACCCTATGTGTGGAGGTGGATCCATTCCTATTGAAGCTGTTCTGAATTGGCCCACATGTGTGCACTTGTGCGGAGACAATCATGAGCTGGCTCCTCCCAGAACACTAGCAAATGTTCGGAGTGCAGCTGGACAGCAGCAAAATAAATGGCAAGTCTCATTATCAGTACACAGGGATAAAGATCCCTGAAATTTTAAAGAAAAGACTTTTCTATGTTCTTGAAGTGAAGAAGATAAAGAAAATATTACACATGGCCATGTGGGGATACAAATTTTATCTTTGAGTGCTGATAGCATAATTACATGTATCTCACAAGTGGGCACAGCGAACAAGTTAGAGATACTAATAGAATGAGAAGATAAAATTCATATCCCCAAGTGGCCATGTAATACATTCTGTATAGATACTGATGAAATGTGGAAGATTAAAAACACTTGTTTTATTCATTTTCGAAATGGCGAAAAAGGGGTTACCAACTGTTAAAAAAAATGTTTGTTGTGTAACTAAGATATGGAAATTATGAAAACAAATCGTAGTAATGTCTAATTGAGCCATAAATATGTTTATGTAGTAGAGAACAATGTTACAGCACAAAAGTATCTTGCACGCTTTTTATTGGCTAATCAAGTTACTCACCATGATGACATCTACAACTGTATAATATTACTATCCTCACCTGTGAAAGATTAACATCTCCACTGCACATGGTGAAGATATGATACTTTAGTAAAAAGTAAAAACCTAATATTTCATCAGTATCTACATAAGGTAATAAAGGTGGAATGATGAGAAGAACATGATTACCACTGAAATTTACTGAATAGATGCATCATGTCCAAAATTTTAGTTTCCATAAAAAGAGAATATTACTTGACAGTTAATTGTTTTTTTAAAGTTGAAGGATCTCTCAAATAGTACAGTGTAGCTGATGATTACTGTTTTAAAATGTTAATATTGTTTAGATGCCATGTGATTTTTGTGTTAAGTACAGAAAGACCTCCATCTTCTTGTAGGGTAATGATTGTGCATTTTATTTTTCTTTAAATGACAGGAAAACTCCCCCTCTTGATGTTTATCAGTGGAATGTTTGCAATCTTCCCCTGAAATCCAACAGTGTTGATGTTTTTATTTCTGATTTGCCCTTTGGCAAGAAAAGTGGGTCTAAACATGAAAACTGGAAGTTATACCCTCAAGCCCTTCAGGAAATGGCGCGGGTGTGTTGTGCAGGGTCTGGCAGGGCTGTGCTACTTACACAGGACAAGAGAGTGATGGGACAAGGACTTGACTTTGTGGATTAATATGGGAGGCTTAAAAGCAGGATTGTATGTGCTGTCAAGAACAAAAAAGTGATAACTTGATTAACCACTTGAAATGCAGAGTCCACAATCCCACAAGGAAACGTGACGTCCTGCCTGTTGGACTCAAGATTCATGACAAATTTTTGGACATGTTGCAAAAAGTAAAGTACAGAACATTATTATTTTTGTGATGATCATCTTACCAAAAGACTATTTTCAGCGACAACAATGAGTATTTTAAATTTACAACAATGGCACTGTCCAGGCTGTGCTGAGAAAATAAACTTCAGTAGAGCAAAATCATCAATAATATTTTTATTTTACATAAAAAAATCCAACCCATATGAGTGATAAAAACCATGCCACTGTATTACCTTATACAGTGGGACCTGCATTCAAGGGACACCTTCGGGAACAGGACAGGTGTTCCCTGAATAGAGCTTGGGTTGGATACAAAGATTAGTATGAACATTTTTCTAGGACCAAATTCTGTCCCCTGAAGGGAGATGTCCCAAACGAGAGGTACCACTGTACTCTGTATTAGCATTCTCATTTCTTGCATATGTTCATTGCAGTGAAGTATCGAGCATATAGAGTGCACCTGTGTGACTTTGTAGCTCATTCAGTAGAGCTCCAGAGGTGATGGTTTCATTTCTCACCCTCACCAGAGTTTTTCTTTGTCCTTCCTTGGGGCCATTTACATTTCTAGGGCTAATGCTCAAATGGATTATGTGGAAATAAAGATGGCACTTGAATTTAATACATGTACACTGTCTCTGCTTAAATAGCCTACCAGCAGGTTGTTACTTACCCTGTGATAAAAAGCCAACTCACAGGGTAACCAATAAAGACTGCAGTAATTAAGATTAAATTTAATATTATTCTTAGTCAAAATCACAACCAAAACTACCCCCCGAGGACCAAGAATGGTCTGAGCCCCATCCCCCAAAGCCGCCATATCCAAATCCCCCCACAGTGTGTCCCAGCATGTAACCCATTGCAGCACCACCAACAACTCCGGCTGCAGCTCCCATCATCATGTTGTTACGACCACTATGCCGCTGCTGAGGCTGTTGAACATACACAGTCTGTGGCTTGCCACCTTGGACGTAGGGGTAATACTGTTGCTGTGGATATTGGCCAGCAGGAGGGTTGGGATAGTAATGTCCTGGTGGCTGCTGGGGATATGGTTGAGATGGGTAGGTAGGTTGTGGCACAGGAACACCTTGAGGATAAGGGGCATACCCTGGAGGTGCAGCCGGTGGTCCAGTTGGGTAAGGCGATGGCTGTCCATATGGTGGATGTGGCTGCGGTGGCCCTTGGGAGTATGGTGGTGGAGGACCAGCTGTTTAGAGAAAAACAGTGAAAACAAACAAATCAGCATTACATGTATCTCATTAGATTATTCTTTTATCACTACAGTACTTACCGTAAACAGTCTATTACTGGTAAGAACCATGGGGGTGAGGGTTATTTAATTTAGGGAAATGCATTACCGGTAAGCAAAGACTAGAGTTACCATTCCCTATTTCGTATTTTGGACCAGGGCAATGACTCTCTAATATGGAGCTTTGAGTGATATAAAACATAACTATTGTACAGGTTATTTGCAGCATTTGTGCATGTAGTATGTTCACTAAACAAAAGAGCTATATCTAATCTTTATCTATTCTTTATCCATGATTATTGGCTATGCTTCTGCAAGTTATGTTTCCAAGCAGACAATCACCACACTCCATTATTAGGGACCTTAATTAAGCAAGATGAGGATGGCAACAAGAATGCTACAAAAGAATAGGTTTAATTTAATAGCAAAAAACAATAGTTTTGCACGCCCTGCACGTGACTTTAACATTTTTCTTTGCCATTCTTGTCTTGACAACGACTTGAAATTATCAAATTTGGGGTCATGTGGACGACGAAAGCACCTCACGATGAATTTTCAATTTTCTGTCTAAACATCCATACCATTCTCACCAATTTTATTCTTGGAATTTGGACTCACTTTTCCATGCCGAGTGACTTGGAAAAAGTTGCAAAATTATCACAGTAACAGGAAGTAATATTTTTATACAATGTACTCATAACCTGCATCATTGTCGTCCTTGGTTAAGGTCCATATTAAAGTCTTTACAGTCCAAGTCTCATGGGCATTTACCTGCAAAGAACTCTTTGTATGCATGCAGGTATACCAAAATGACAATCTTTTTTTTCGATCAACAGAAAGTTCAGAAGGAGAACAGCTTTTACGCAAAATTTCAATCTTGAAATAGCTTTATAACCTTGTGAAATCCTTGTTAAAAATACACATGCAGGCTGCCATCTTGGATTATACGTGACGTCATTGAGCTCAACCTGAAGTTTTGCGGGAAGCTTGAAACGGACAAAACACCGTTCATGTTGTTCACATTTCCAAGAGAAAAGTGGGATCAGCTGAGCTCACTGACATCATGTATAAATTATAATTATGTGAATCCAAGATGGCGGCCTGCATGTGTTTTTGGATTTCACAAGGTTAGAAAGCTATTTCAAGAAGGAAATTTTGGTTAAAAGCTGTTCTCCTCATGAACTTTCTATTGATCGATAAAAAAAGGATTGTGACTGATTGCATGACTGCATTGGCTCTATTCTGTGGTCCCAGTCGTTCAAAGTCCAGATAACTTTAACCATTGGATAATGTCACTATCCAAAAGTTTCAGTGTGTGCTGAGATTCCTGCATTTGCTCACATAACTTTGACTAGGTACTCCCAATTAAAAGCATATCCATGTAAGGGTGTGTGCGAAAACCTTGGCTGACATGAAGTACGGTATACTTTATACTCTGGATAACAGCTTATCCACTGGATAATTAGGTATCTGGCCCCAGTTGTTCAAACGATGAATAGCGCTATCTGCCGGACAAAGCACTATCCATTGGATAGTGCAATTGGCTTTGCTTATTACTCATCCACTAAATAAGTGATTTATCCGGTGGATAGTGTTATCCACCTTTTGAACAACTGGGGTCTGGCCTTTAACAACATACTGAACCAGATGAACTTGAATCAACCAATAAGTGGCAAAAGCGACCACAGTTTCACATTTCCGTAAGAGGAAATTATAGCAACAACAATAGCAATGCCAACGAAAAAGGTCATCTCAAAAATAAAAATGTAACTTTGTGCCACCATGACTAATAATAATTATTTACAAAATTAATTATGATTATTCCACTTGTTCACACCCTACAATAAGGGTGAAAAATTCTATAACTGTATTTGTTTGCTTGAAAAAATTATAATTCATGGTTAAATGTAAGTTAAATTGTGTGCCACATGTGCATCACAGCAATTTTCCTCTTTTAACCAACAAAATTCTTGTCCTGTGGCATTTCCATTGTCACAGCCATTATTGTTGCTAAAAATCCCCGATTAAAAAATTCAGCATCTTTACTGCACCTGCTCCCTGAGTGACTGATGGATTGAAGCCAATGGGGGGTGGGTTGGCACTAGACACAGGGCCCCTTGGTACCCCACCATAAGCCGCAGCATTTGGAGGGTATCCAGGGGCACTTGCAGCAGCACCATAAGGTGAATAGCTCGACCCTCCTGGGGGTGGCTGAGGACCTCCATAAGTAAGCTGAAAATTGAACAGAGGAAATTAAAACTAAAAAAGTAGTACACAAAAGCCAAGTGGTCCTGATATAACTTGAGCTTGGAATTTGCACAGTTGCTGGATTAGAGCCTCATTATTTTGTTAAATTATTTTACTAATGGGAATTGAGTCCCGCAAAGGATTAACCAGGGCTGGCAGTAATATGTTGCTTGTACGCAGTCATACAACTGGCGAGAACAACAAGGTTTTCCAGAGGGTTAGTAGTACTGAGCAGGGCAAACAATATGACCCTAAAAACTGACCGTTTTGATAAACAAAAAACAACTTGAATACACTGTGAACACTAATTCTGTGTATAAATTCAATCAAGAATCATTATGGCATGAATGCCAAGAAAATGTAGTACAGGAAATGGCCATCAAGTTAGCTCACAAATATTAAGAACGTAAATCAGAAATTTATAGTGAGGGCAACTTGAAAAGTAAAGAGTCACTGTACTAACGTGAGTGACATCCTCCCCTTGGAAGATCTCAACAACACTTGGCTCGTAAAAACCAGCAGAGCTACTTCGAAGCTCAAAAAGTCAAATTTCATAGGCATACCTGCTGACATTCGTAAGACAAAGATGGAGGCAAACTAGTGGACAACCGGAACCATAAGTTACCTTTGGCAACCACATGCATCTCTTACAGTAAGGACACTTGAACCGTGAACACTTGACATTTTTGTGTACATCGTTTTTTTCGACGACGAAGAAATAAAGGCTCTTCTTATGATGTATAGTGTTACATGTATAGCATTTTGTAAGTGTAAAAACATTAAATACTCTTGTCAAAAGGACGAGCCCACATTCTATAGTCACTAAAAAAATGTACAAAAAATTATCAAGTGTTCATGGTTCGAGTGTCCTCACTGTAAAATAGCTGGGGTTCTTTTAGTGTTAAATAATTATTTTAATAGGTCCTTTGTTTCTTGTAAATAGTATCACCCCAGCTTTAAAACCCCAAGGTACCTCAATATACATTGTATTCTTGCACTCAAATATGGAAGGTATAACTTTCAGAGCATACAAAATTAATTTAATCAATAGTTTCCCTGTTCCTTGTCCGCCTATTTTTGTCTCACCCCATATTTTGCACCGCCAAAACAGAAAAAACCTTCCATGTTCCCTGCACAAAACGCTTTCTACACAGGCTAGGCATAGTAGAGAAACTTTTTCTATGAAACTAATCAGTTACTGGTACTTCAAGAATGGAATACACCTGTACATGTACCAGTTAACTCGCCAACACCTACTGGTGAATTCGCCTACATAGGCAAGTTTGGTCAACAACATAGTTGAGTTTACAGTTTAGTTTCATGACAAATGTAGAACTTAGTTCAGTTCATTCAATTAAACTAAGCAAGTTCGGTTCCATCAATTTCAATCAACGCCAAAAAGAGTACATGTACCAATGACTAGTAAGTGTGCTCACCCGA
>NC_090880.1:24878927-24886427 GCF_036669935.1 Montipora foliosa
TTTGTATACTACTTACCCACCGACGCAGCACCACAGTTTCTTTAGAAACTAACCCTTCATTCTTTTGAGCAGAATACTTAGCATGACACTGCAAAACCACAAAATTAAACACTTTCATGTTCAACTTGTTTTAAAATTACTCCTTAATTTTTGCGCGAAATTTCAGCGTTAATTCATAAGTTCACATGTGAAATTACAATGTTGCCATAGCAACTTTTCCTATGGTGCCAAAATGGCGTCTTATGAACGTCATTTGTCACACAGGATATTAATAGCTAATAAAATGGTATACTCGTAAAATAAGAGAATAATTTCACTTGCATTTTGTCCAAAATCAAATAATTTTCATCGCCTTTAAAACGCGCGTGAAATTATTCCCCAATTTTACTCGTCAGCATTTGATTACCCATACCAATTACCCTCTAGCTTAATCGTCTTGCCACGAGGAACGATCCTACCGCACGCGGGAAAGTCAGGAAATACGACCATTGTGTTTTACGTAAAGTAAGCATTGGTGATGGTACGATTTTTGTCGCATGCGACAGGATTACGACAGGCCTACAACTCGTTTAGGGCCGATTTACACGATACGATTTTGTCGCATGCGACAAGCTCACGCCAGGCCTACGACATGAATTACGATTGTCGCAGCGTTTTAAAACATGTTTTAAAATGTTACGACACTTTTTCTGACGTACACAACAATAATAAATCATGTCGTGGGCCTGTCGCAAGCCGTTGTCGCATGCGACAAAATTGTACCGTGTAAATCGGCCCTTACGATTGTCGTGTACGTCAGAAAAATTGTCGTAGTTAAAACATGTCTTAAAACGCTGCGACCCGCGGCCTGTCGAAAGCTTGTCGCTTGCGCTAAAAATCGTACCATTTAAATCGGCCCTAAGAAATGTTGCATGCGCAGACTGAATGCTTAAAAGGTTTAAACTCGGAACCAGCAGCGGTACCTCTGGACGCGTTGCCAGAGAGTCGTACCATGGCGATACACCCCGAAATTTCAGATTTTTGTTTTTGTTTCTTCTTTTTTGGAGTGTTTGTAAATTATTTTGATACTGTGAAGTTACTCGGGTATAATGGGTAAAACGTTACGGCCACACGAGGGGTTTCATGGATGAAATGACCACACAAATAACTCTGCTATAATTTAATAAGATTTAATTGGGCTTTGTTGTTTCTGACATAATCAGTAACTTTTATTGTCATAGAAATGCAGTTGGTTTGCGTTGACTGACTGTCGAGAGACATCTTGGGTTATCAATCTCGGACAACAGCAAAGGCCACAACGACTCCTTTTTGAAGAATAGAAAACGGAATTTGAAGAAAATGCAAACGTTGAGATATTTGTGGCTTCGACTCCGTCGTTGCTGAAGCCAGCCGTTCGTTTCTATTCATTGATTTTTCTTCAGTTGTTGGAGTTACTATACGAGAGACATGACTTGGATCAATATCATGACCTCTTTCCTCCTTCAATGAACTGTTATTTGTTCGATTGTTGAGTCCGTGTCTCTCCCACAGCTGAATTTGACGTCTAACAGGTTGTTATAGAACTGGGAACTAGCTTTGAGCCTGCAATCTTAGCAGGACAGTCATTGCTTCTCTGAGATCGCCCAATTCCTGCGGCATCATGGGTGAGTTGAGAACGTCACCTGAATAAGTAAGCATGAAACAACAGGAGTAACATGAAGCAGTATGCAAAGACAAATACCAAACAAGCGGCCTGGCCCTGGTTGCTCGAAGCACGGTTATCGCTAACTAGTGTTAAATGCCATGGAAACCTACAAGTCATGACACCTCTTAACTAAAGGTTAGCGCTAACCAGGCTTCGAGAAACCGGCCCCTGGTCACCAACTAACGCTTGCTCAAAGCAACATCACCCGGGCAGTGGCAACAATGGAAGGCTGTTTTCGGCCTGGTTACGCATAATCGGAATGACAGAGCCGTCGAATACATGTGGTAGATAGATGAACGTTTTCCTTTCCACTGTAACAGCTCTTGATATCCATACAATTCAAGAGTTCAAACAAAAACAAAGGAAGCACATGAAAATCTGAAGACTATATCAACTCTACTCTCGCACGGATAATCAACGCCAAAGGCATGAAAACTGCTACAGGCACTTACTTTTTTTCGTAATGCGATCAAAGGAATCTTGCAAAAGGAACTGGTATTCTGCAATTAAGTCTGCACTGACGAGAGGCTGTAAAGGAGAGAATGATACAAAGATAGCCGAGTTACTCCATGTTATTAAAGGTCCTACGAGAAGATATGTTTGACCAACGCATGCATAAGCACCGCCAACATATTTATTTATTTAACTTTGCCAGTCAAGCTGATAGAGCGCCACAACAGCTTGCGCCAATTACTGTAGTCCCTTGACAATATAAACTAATGATAAAAAGCAAGTACAATAATTAAATATACACTACATTATAAACTAGAAACGGCAAGTGATAGGCGCGGCTAGGCCTCTGGCCGTGTTGCACGAGGGGCAGATGGAACGCCATGTCCGTGGATTTTCCGGGTCCAAAATCGAGAGAGCCTGGTTATAATAAAGATTAAGTTTGCACTTGAAAGAACTGAGATCAACTGTGTTGAGCCTAAGGTCCTCTGGTAGGGTATTCCAACTTCTAGTATTTCTCCTAAGGTACAATCTCTAGAAAGTTAAAGTTTTACATTTCACAGGTCGGAAAAGGGGAGCACTAGGATTGCTTATTTAGAGGCATTAGTTTGTTGAGAACTAAGACAACGCAGCTATGCTTGAAAGTGACTATTTAGCTTAGGATTCCGAAACAGGGAGTTCCAACATACGCACCATATAAGGCGTGGTACCCTAGGCAAATGCGGATGATTTGTCAATCGTCCATGGACACATACAGAGAGTGTTCGACACTAACGCTTGCCCGATTGCCCGGGGCAAGCGAAATATATCCGTGGGCAAGTAAAACAACTCTAAGCCTTGCCCGATCGGGCAATCAGAATTTTTGGTCGACTAATATTTTGCAGAACGATTTGATTTGCAACGAAGAATGTAACTAGTAATATGACGCAGTCGCCGCAAACGCGATAAAAAAAATGTTACATCGTTTTGCTGCCATTTATTTTCCGTTAAAAATATATTGGTACAAACCTCAAAACAGATTGGAAGAAGGAACATGTTCGCAGCTGCCATCTTCAAGTCCGCGCGAAAAGATGTTTGTTACAATGGAACCCAGTTTCTGCACGGCCAAATACGCTACGATACTTTGATATCGAACAAGTGCACAAGAAAATTTTACCTTTTGTCAGGCAATTTCAACCAGCTTTGAAAGGCTTAAAGACCATAATATTGGATAAACGGCATTTAATTCAAAACCAGCCTAATCTCAGAGAGATATAGTAAAGGAATCGCCCTTGATGTGTTATAGAAAAAAAAATCGCTTAAATGTATGCTTATCAAAGCAAAACTGTGAAGGCTACCAGAACACCATGGACACAGCAGGAGTCGCGTTGGTCTGTCAAACCCATTTTACACACATTTTACTCAAAACTGACCTTTTTACGAGCCCCCTTTGAGTTTTAATGGGCCACATGTATTTAGAAGGCTGGCAACGAAAAAAAACATGGGCAACAAAAAACACAGAACTAGTTGCCCAAAGGGCAAAGTACTAAGAAAGTAAGTGTCGAACACTGACAGAGCTCCGTGGAAATGTGTGCAATAGGAAAAAGTTCCTAAAGGCAATGTATCCGTAATATGTGATAAGATATTGTCTATAGTTCTCGTTCTAAACTACCAAGTCATTTTTTCTCGCCATGGATAGATATTAGTTGATCCCCATCTTGGATTATCACTTGTGCTTGAATGAATCCGAACAAAAGCAGAACGAGAAGCGACCTTTTTTTAGTGCGCCCGCGTAAGGACAAAGGCTCCGGCTCCGACAACGCCACAAAACAATAATAGGGAGCTTAAGCAACGACAACGGCGACGGAAACGAGAACGTTATCTCAAAATATACATTCGCGTTATTGTAATCGCTTCGTTACTATTTCAACTTTTTAAATATGACGTGGGTGTGGTAGTTCCTCAAAATGACGCTGGTAGGAACGGCGCTCAATTTAGGGCAGAAAAGGAAAATTTATCCTCAAGTAATGACGTTGTCCATAAAACCTCAAATTTGGCTATTTCACGTTGTAGTTTTGCTGACGACGGCAAAGAAATGGACAAAAGTGAAAAACACACGTGCAGAGCGTGCAAAGCTATTGCGTTTGCTCACTAAATATGCAAATTTGTGACGTTCTCGTTGCCGTCGCCGTTGTCGTTGCTTAAGCTCCCTAATATTATTGATGCACGCACGTGCGGAACACATTTCAGTACATTTCTTTGCCGTACTCTACGAAATGAACAACTTCAAAAACCCCCAAGAGTTAATGAACAAGCAGCACAAGCCTGGTCTCGTCCGCAGAGCTCTGTTGACTTAACAACGGTTTTTTTAAACTGAGTTTTCTGAGAGCATTTACCAAACCCGTAACCGAACGTACCTTTCTAGAGAAGTTCCTGGAGATCCTTGGAAACGTGTTCCTGTAGAATGTCAGGGCTAACTTCATTTGCCATATGGCACTGGGAAGAGACTGATCCAGGTTGTGAACAATCTGAATTGAAAAAAAAAAAAACAAAAAAACGAATTAGCAACCTCGTCCCAGGGTCTTCTCGCCTTTAAATCCTGACAAGACGCCGTGTTGAAAGTCGAGAAAACCATGGCCACGAGGTTGATTGATTTATAGACGATCCCTACCCTCTCGGGTGGAATTACACAACACAGAAACAGGAACGAAAAACTCGTTTTTATAGTAAACACGGCGATATAATACCTGCCACATGCGCAGTAGCGTTTTGAGGACATCCGGTTTTTCTTCTGTGACGCATTCCACCAAGGCAGACGAGATAAAAGAACTCATCTTTTTCTCCTTGCCAAAAAAAAGAAAGAATTTTTTCAGGATATTTTAGCGGTCAGTCTCCTTCGTTCGTGCATCCTTAGGCAATCATTCATAAAAAAATTTAAGTTTAGGTACACAGTAAGCATGACGATCATCATACTTGTAACATAAGCATAAGAGAAGTGATCTACGCGGGTGCAGTGACCTGCAGAATCGGAATCGACGGGATATGATTGAACACTTTTACACTTGAACGTCCGCCGACAGCAAAAACACCCGATTCCTTGAGTATGCTTACATAACGTCCCGTTTACTCAATAGGGAGTTTAAGATCTGCGACGAGACGGTAACGAAAACGTGATTTAAAATTGCAAGTTCAGGTTTATTAATCTTTGTCGTCGTTACGTCGGCTCGTCTATCTTCTAAAAACTAGTGTAACTTTCCAGGAACTGAATTAGGAGATGCGGTATTGAATCTACGACAGAAAATTCAAATTCGCTGCCTTTTGTTCACGTTCTCCGTAAAACTTGAGAATTGGTCATTTCACGTCGTAGATTTGTCGAAAACGTGAAAGAAATGTACAAAAACTAAAAATGCACGTGCAGAGCGTGCAAAGCTATTATTTTTGCTCATTAAATATGCAAAATTTGTGAAGTTTTCGTTGCCGTCGCGTCGTAGATCTTAAACTCCCTAATATATCACGTGACAGAGGCCTAAACATATGCATTAGGAAATAATTACTTCATTAAGCTTATGCATATGATTGAATCACTTCCAGTTTACACTGCTTCCACTCATGCTTATCCCCTTGCTTTTGAAGATGTTTATGCCACTGCGCCAGACCAGTGACGAAGGCGGTGGCAAAGAGAACCACAGTCAACGATAAGTTTGAATGAGGAAAAATCAATCGTGTTATCTGTGAAGAAGGCATTTTGGTACATTTGTCACTCGTCCCTTAAGATCAACAACCAGGAAAGATCAAACTCGAAGGTTTTTTAATTAGATCAAGCCTCACACGACAAAACGTCTACCCTTCGTTCGTTTTAGCGCCGCCCCCACCGCCGCCTAACGTGCTGGAAGAGAATGGAGGATGCAAAAGTCGATTGCCGCTTCTAACAAAATTGTGACGCATAAAATGTCATTATGCATTGGTCTTCCGTTTCACACGTTAGTAAACATTAAGGAAATTAAACGCAGCGCGTATGTAAAACAGAGAAGCCCGCGCGAACTGTCTACCACTGTTGACATATTTACGCAAAACTGAAAGTATTGTCTATTGAAATGTCAACCACGTACGATTTTATTGTATTTCCATCTTCCCCATCCCTTCCCGAGTCCCTGCTACTTCAGTTGCTTACCTTGTCATTTGACCCATTTTCATCGTTGAATAACTCAGCAAGAGCAATAAGGTTGGGATCTGAGGAAAAGCTTCGAACGACTTCGACCTTAAAATCAGAGAAAATGGGAGAGAGGTTGGTATTAAGGTTACCATGTAAGACACATTTTGGAGCACTCTTCCATAAACGTATTTTAGTTTAAATAATTTTCTGCACCGAAAAGAGGACGGATTTTGCGATTTGTTTTGAGATCTTTCAATTTTCATTCGCCAAAAGAGTTAGTAAAACTTGCAGTTATTTGACCCAGGACATTTCGGCGACTGACAGGCGTGTGCCTTCCATGATTTGACGTTACAAACTGCTTTACAGAGAAGAAATTATTTGAAGATATCAATGCAATGGTCTTTGATAACTCAACTCGCGTCCACGCGTCTCTTAGTTCGGCCGGGGGACGAAGGACTCCTAATTTTGTTCACTTGCGCGGAAACAATAAAAGCAAAATCTTTCCAAAGAAACTGCAAGTGTCTTTAATACAGAATCCGGACGAATTTTTCCACCAGTTAGAAAAAATTCAACGAGACATTCTGTTTACACCGAATCGTGCGATGTTTTTGCCTTGTCCACAGGAAACTGACGGACAAGGTTAAATTCCCTCCTTTGTCAATGGTTGTACCATAAGCCCAAGCGCGAAGCGGAACTTTACGAAATCTAAATTTCTTCTTCAAGCCGAGTTACGACACATCTGTGCAACCAGGCCTTTTCCGGTCAAAAATTCAACGGTCAAGGTGGTCACACAGAGTCAGCAATTTTGTTATTATCAGTAACGCCTAAAAATTCCTATCCGATTTTCAAGTGCAATTTTTTAATTGCCAAGCGATTACGTTTTCGCGCGGCTAGAGTGCATCCTGTGAACGCAACACCTAAACGCACGAATTTTCAATTTTCGTTCTTTTTGTGGACCTTCGCACGGTTTGACGGTCTGAAAACAGTATGTTGTAACGGTCAGTGTAACTTCCACCATTTCATTGGAGCAAATGGAAAAAATCACTTGTACTTACACCAAATCACAAAGGGCAAATTCAACTAAGATCTTTTACCTGTTCTGTTTGGGCAGCGAAGGTTCTTGCGAGAATGTTTCGATGTCCCTGTTGAAGTGAAGCAAAGCATAATTTACTTTCGAGTTCGCATGCTCAGAACGACATGTCGCCTCGCGATAATGCACGTACTCGTTTTTTAA
>NC_090880.1:24891427-24893927 GCF_036669935.1 Montipora foliosa
AAACACGGAGTTGGCTGTACCTGTTATCAGTGCTGGTAATAGGGAATCTCGGATAAAAAGCACAAACTAAGGCAGCAACCGCGGGTCCACTGGTACCAAGGGTAAACCTAAAGAAAGATAGTAAAATTTATGCAAAATCCATGAGGGCGACAGCGAACGAAGTAACAGTGTACATATCACACGAATCATCCTAGAAATACCGTTACATTTCAAACACTACCTCAGTGGCTTGCTCTCGATGTCAGAATTCAAATGTAATTTGGCAAAACGCATCAGCTTTAAGCTCCTGGGAAAAACTCCTAAAAATCTTTATTTTATTCTGAATTTTACCTACTGTATTGTACATTCATTTCACAACTCAGATATTCGCAGAGCACGAGCTCATGATTCTGCCACAACTCTCATTTCTCCTTCGAGTTATCAGACCGTTTTAATTTGGAACATTTTCAAAAGGGGAAACATGCATTGTTTAATAATTAATGTTTAAGGTTTTCGTGATATCTGATCTGGAATTAATTCTTCGTACCTCGACAAGGATAAATTTACAACACATCACCTTTGGTGCACGACGCAGATTCTTGAAGAATCTGTAGTTTACGTTATTACTTGATTAGCTAGTCAGATTCAAGAAGATGAATGTAGCGTATAATAATAAACACTTAATCACTGGTCCCGAGGGAAACAGTTCACTTTGTTTCCCGAGAATCTCAATGTTTCCCCGAGGCGCAGCCGAGGGAAACATTGAGATTCGAGGGAAACAAAATGAACTGTTTCCCGAGGGACCAGTCATTAAGTGATTTGTTATATAGGGAAACAAATGAGTCAAACATTTTGAAAGAAGCGGGAAGATTCCAGCGACAACATCAGGCCACCTTCAACTGCACGCTCTGATCACGTGCAACAGCGGTCAACATTTCGCGGGTAACAGTGAACTGTTTCCCTTTTGACGTCATAGTTTTCGCAATGTTGCCCGCTCATGGCATTTGGCGGGAAACAGTTTCATTGTTAGATGTCATGTGACCATAAACTAGCCAATGAATGGGCGCGCTGTAGCGGGAAAAACGCCAGCTATATAACAATAAAATATGTTACCTTCCACCTCCAAGAAACAGGAGTCCGATGGCCATGTGTACAGCCATATGACTGCCATAAGAAACATCCGGGGAATGTCTCTTACGCAGGTGCCGCGCGATCCGTAAGACATCCAAGTTACCAGTCCCCGCCATAACCTAACGGAAGTCAAAAAAGAGGAGCCTTGAGCGCAAAGTCAGCATTTCTCATTCTTAACTAACAGTTCACCTCAAAACTTTCTATTTTGGAAAGTCACAATTTCAGGACCATAAAACATTTTTTTAACTTGAAATCCTTGCGATTTTGATCCTGACAGACATTAGACATTTAGTACACAAGAAGTACTAAAAGTTGACAAAACTTTCAGTCATTTGTTCCACGGCTAGAGAAGATTTGTTTCATCTGCATAATTGCCCTTACTATTAAAAAGCCGAATTCAGTAATGTTTTTTTCCAGAGTTCGATTCATGTCCGCCATTCCGGCGTTCTCTGAAGCTTTTGAGGCGTCATGTGAGGTGATCGATCCAGACATGGAAAATTTGTGATAACCGGTGCATTTTTTCAAGCGCTAGCCAACCAGCTAGCATGAAAGCTCTGAAGAAACTATAACTTTTGTTGATATAACATACCATAGCAAGAGAAAGGAGAATTGTGTCGAGGCAGGCCTCTACTGTAGGTTTGCCAGGCTAAAAGAAAATAATCAAAATGTTTAACTTCTCACTGAGACTTCGTCCTAAAATGGTCTCCATTTCGATATCCATTCGAGTTTCTTTTATAGACAACCTGTGCAAACGCCAAAGCAATCCTTAGTTTTGTAACTTTGTACGCTTCGTTAGTTTCGTAAGTATCTTTGTTGTTTTTGGTCATGTTTCCTTAGGGACTGGTCATTATTTGTGTGGCGGGTGGGGGAGGGGGATTTTTTTGTTTTAGCATGAAACAAAAAAACGTGACCCACCCCTTTAAGCCCATTAGCTAATTCTTGACCCACCCCCATATAACTTTATATAAGAGGTGACCCACCCCCCAGCCCCCTTCAATCAAAACCTCACTGAACGAAATCAGCACATCTTGTGCACCAGTGTCCTACTCTGCGGCCACTTCTTGTTGATGTGCGTTCTTGTATTGTTACAGTATGACTGTCATCATCTGATTCACTTTCGCTTTCACTTTCATCACACAAAACAAGGTCATTGTCACTGTCACTCTCATCACTGTCCTCACCAACACTGACACTTGAAGGAAACGTAGATTCCTTTGAAGTTTCATAATAGTGTACTGTGATTCGCTTGATTTTGTCGATTTTCTTTCCGTTCTTGCTAAGTTTGTTATGCTCAATGTATGTGTCCAACTCGGGGACTTTCAGAGTGCCAAGCTTTCCCTTCTCTACAAGCGTTTTCCAGCATAGCAATGTACATCTTTTAAGGCTCGAA
>NC_090880.1:24903927-24906427 GCF_036669935.1 Montipora foliosa
ATTCGTTTCAATCAGATTTTAGTTTAAGAACGAGGTAAAAAGGGCTAATTTGCAAGCAAACAAGTAAAATGGCGGCCATTTCGGAATAAGGTGTATGGCTCTGGAAACTTTGCAATTGCGTCACGTATTTTCGTGAATTTGTTTGCCGTCCTTACCCTCACATCAACGTAAACTGACCAAATTTTAGGTCACCTGGGCGACTTCATCATCCAATGACAAATTTTCAGTTTTTCCCTCCAAACGTCTACCTCAGTCATACTATATTAACGAAGACACCTTTTCAATTAACACACGGACTTCATACAATGCCACCCAAACCTTGCAAAGGTAGTCGTGTAGATTCATGTATAACAGGTTGTTGAGATGTCCGCTAAGACCAAGTGCCATAAGAAAACCAGCGTGTTCTTCTGTTAATTGATTGTTCCGGGGCTTGTTGTAAACAATCCACGTGCTGTCGATCTGTCCAAGAAAGGGTAGGAAAAAGTTTTGCAATTAGTATAAATTGTCTAAAACCCTTGTATCCATCTTCAACGTGATCAGTGATTTGGGCAGGGTTTCTCGAAGTCTCGTCATCGCTAACCATTGGTCATGTCGTTTCAAAATCTCTACCTTGTCATGACATTTAACGTTAGACAGCGCTAACAAAGTTTCGAGCAACCTTGGCCCAGGTGTATGACCTGTGATATTCCTTGTGCGATCCTCAGTCCTGCGGCGACTCCGTTGTGAAAAAGAGGCCACATCTTCATGTCAACTGGTGTCTCCACGTGTTCCAAACCAACTGTTGCATTTCTAAAATAAGAGAAATGAAGGCAAAGTCCTCACAGGTTCGACTGCAAAAAAAATTCTAAACGCTGTTTTCCTTGATCCGTGTTTAGAGCGGTTTTAAATTGAGTGTCGAAAGTGATTAGCGAATTGCTTTGGTTTTGCATTACTTCACTCAGTGATTAGTTCAACGTTCTCCTGCCATTTTTTCAATCAATCAGAAGTGAAACTAAAACCAATCGTGGCTCGCGCGTGCACATTTTCCCGCGTTTTGTGTCGGCTACGTGTAATTACTTCGAGTTTTGATTGGTTTAATGGATTGTCTCCGTCCTTTTTGATTGGCCAAAGTAATTACTTTTGTTTGGTTTTACGACACTCATTTGAAAATCGCTCTACGCCATGCAATGAAATCTCAAGTGCATGGCGTAAAACACTGTGTAAGTTTAAGCGACAAATTAACAATGTCGAGGAACAAGGGTACGCTCAAACCAGCTCACTGGGGTAGTTTAAAGGTTGTTTAACTTGTGCAAGACTCGTGAATTCCGTCTTACACTTTCCTTTTGTTTTTCGCAAGTTACTTCTTTAAATGCGATGATCTTTATCAGTCTTAGAAATTCAATATTGCAATTGTCGTGGCCCTCGTCCTCAAGAGATAGACTCTCAGTGTTTATGAAAAGCGTCTTTTGTTTTATGGGTCTTTCATGAAACGATTTCACTAAAAGGGGTTTCTTACCTTAGCTGAGCACGGCCAGTTAGATCCAGCGGTGGAATGGGAAGGGTTTCGGTCAACACAGGACGGAAAGTCGCCATGGTAAACATTCCCCTATTATTTAATTAAATTAGGTCGGTGAACACAACTCACGCAAGTGATTCATTACAATTACACTTTATCGCGAAAGAATCGTTTTGAAATCCTTCACTCTTAGAAGAGTACAACTTCGCTTCAAACTTCCAAATCCAACCTGGTTAACTTCTAAAAGTTAAGGTTTTCAGCCATGTTATGTTTCGTCTTAATAGGTCATTTCAGAGTTCTTGTCTGTCTCTTCTTCAAAGCGAGTCTAAGTGCGAAGTTTTTCCTATGAAAATTAGTTTTCATTCATATGTAAAGTAGAACTAATTACCATCACAAAACCTTCGCACCTAGACTCGCTTTCAAGAGGAGACAGGACTCGCCGGGAAATGGCCTATTGTTATAGTTTTAGATATTCGAAGTGGAGTCCACGTAAACCAGCTTGATATATAGCTGTGACTGCACTATAAACAAAGCCGGCGCCATCGCATTTACATTTGACCTACAAACATATCGACTGTCGTGGCTCTGGTTACACAAAAATACTAGGTGTAACAGCCCGGCTCAGCCAAATGGGGAGAGTAGAACGACGTAGAACGAAGAATAAACGACGACGGTTTCGGCAACGACGACGCCTTCGGCAACGACGGCGCCATAAATTAAAGCAATAATATTATTGGTTGAATGACGTAAAACAATAGTTCTGCACGTGCAGCACGCATTTTAGTCCTTTTTCTTCCCGTATTCTGCAAAACAGCAACGTTTTGACAACAAAGTGAGTGGACAGCAGTGAATCGTTCATTCTGTGCCTTTACTTTTGTCGCTATGTTGTCTAAAGTCTGTTTAGGAGAAGAAATCGATGATTGAAGTTGAGACAAGTTTCAGGCAACCTGTAACTCAAGTTTCCTAACACCAAGGACCCCTCTGGAAGTTTGGGCCGGTTATTTT
>NC_090880.1:24911427-24976427 GCF_036669935.1 Montipora foliosa
GCCTCCATTCCACGCTAGTTCCAGTCCAACCGTGAAAACACAAACATGGCCTACTATATCCAACTCTGTAAAGTGACAAACAGAAACAAGGAAATGGTTTGCGATATTGTACATTTAATTATTTGTACCACTGTTTCATAACCAATTACCAATATTGCATATTGGAATGACAGCCAATGAACTCTTTGGGTAAAACTCTATTAATCTGTAGGTACCGTAAAATGGCCTCCGTATTCTGTAACTGGAGTCACAAGAACTCTTTCAAAGGAAATCTTACCAAAGGAGATCTTACCATTTCAGTTTTTCCTGTAATGTGACCAAGGACTCCTTAAAAGTGCTGTTTACGTCTTCTGTTGAAAATAATTTGACGTTTAAATTACTGATTTCTTTAGTTAATGCGACCAAGACAACGAAAAGTAAGGAATTCTCTGCCTCGTCAAAGAAAATCAAGCATAAACAATGTGGACGCCCGCTGACAAAAGTTTCACGGACAAACGTTTCGAAAAAACGAGCGCAAAATGCTTAATATTCAAGATAAAAAGTTAAAAAAGGTTCTTTTGACTTTTGAAGTCAACTTTGCCTCAAACGATGGTTTCTAGGAACAACTTCCCATGTCAACAGAGAGAACTAGCATCGCGTTTTCGACAAACGGCAAAGATGAGGATGAAATTTGCGTTTTGACAAAAATCAAAGAAACAAATTTGACTTTTAACCACAGATATGGCCCACATGTTCTCAAAAGAGAGAGAGAGAGAGAGAGAGAGAGAGAGAGAGAGAGAGAGAGAGAGAGAGAGAGAAATGTTAGAATCATAGAATTGCCATGCTTTATGACCAGCAGCCAACTATCATTTGCTAAATCCCTTTAATGAATGAGACAAAGAATAAACAATGACTTCAGCAGAGAACAATCTTGGGGAGTAAACACTTAACTACTGTTATATTTTAGTATCTACCTGAAAAGGATATACATTTGAACAATCTGTATGCATCATCAGTCAGGTTGCTTCCATCTTTCATTTGGACGAACAAGGAATAAAGCTATCATCAAGAAAAAAAAAAAAGGAAAGGATTTCTCCATTGTTCAAATGTACACATATCGCTATATTTTGTGGAAACTACACTACGAAACTCTCTGCATTCAACTCAGAGCGAGTTTCAATAGAGTGTCGTAAAATCAAAACCAAAATAATTAAATAATTACTTTGGCCAATCAAAAAGGACTGAGACAATCCAGTTACCCAATCAAAACTCGAAGTAATTACACGTAGCCGACACAAAGCGCGGGAAAATGTGCACGCGCGAGCCAATATGAAATGGTTCAAAAAAAGCACGAGAACTTTGAACCAATCACTGAGTAAAGTAATAATAAACTAAAGCAATTCGCTAATAGCCCTTTTCACGGTTAGTTTTTCTCATTTGCATTACAATTCAATCTAGCATGTATGTGAGGCAATTTCGGGCTATTTTGTAGTTTTAACCCGAAATTGCCTCGCATCCACGTTAGATTACATTGTAATGCAAATGAGAAAAACTAACCGTGAAAAGGGCCATTACTTTCGACACTCAATTGAAAACCGCTCTGTGGTCACATCAATGATTACAACCACAATAACGTCAAAAGTAAAATCGTCGTCGTTTACCAAGAATAATTGGCATGGAACGGTGTGGTTGTTTGGGAAGGAAATCAAAAATGTTTCGTCAAGTTCTCACGTCCTCTGCACATCCTCAAATTTGGTCACTTCACGTCGTTGCCACCAGGACGAGGCCGGCAAAGAAATGTACCAAAATGCAAAACGCACGTGCAGGGCGTGCAGAGCTATTGTTTTTGCTACTTAAACTCATTATTATACATTGTAGTCACAATCTGTCTTCTCATTGGCTAAAAGCCTACAGTTAATCTGCAGTTTCGCGCGCAATGCATGATTTCCAAGAGCAATGTGTTTGAAAATAAACTGTGATCGCTGCGATAATGCGTTTGTCCTTATTTTCTTCAAAACAATGTATGATAAAACAATTATTAGATTCGGTTTTTGTGATATCCGGAATAACCAAGGTCTCGGTTAGTGTTATCAGCCTCAGCCTTCGGCTTCGGCTGATAACACTTACCTCGACCTTGATTATTCCGGATATCACAAAAACCTCATCCAATAATTGTTTATTGTTTTGTGGCGTCCTCGCAGCCGTCGTCGTCGCTCTTGCGCATGCTCCCTAATCATCACCATTACGCTCTTCTCAACATCATCATCCTCATCAACAACATCATCATCATAATCATCATCATCATCACATGCCTTCAGAACGTCGCACTCACCATGATAATGTTAAATATGTTTTTTGTTGTTCCTGGTAACAGCTGGAAAGGTTTAACCTGCAATAAAAAGGATACGTGTCTTTGAACATCAAAAAGATTTCCTTTAAGGAGAGAAAGTCCCCTGTTCTGATGATGTTTTACGACAAGGAAAAGTGAGAAACTGCTGTGGCTGGAAACGTTTACTATTGAGAATTTGCTTGCATTGCCAAGTGACTAAAAAGTTTGCACTTGGCCATATGACCAATGTCACATCTTACCGAGCTACATCTTCGCAATTCATCTTCGCCTGCATCAAAAAGCAGTAAAATCAAACATGCCTTGTGTAATCGAGAGCTAAGTATTGGTCAGCGGGCGACTCTACCAGGCATGCATTTCGAAAACTTCATGACTTTGACGGCGGTTACAGCAAAGACCGGTGAACACAAGAGAAGAGTCTTTTTTTGCCCGGTAACAAAATACTAAAGGGAAATGAGACTCTGCTCTCATATAATCAAAAAGGAACGAAATGAAATTTAAAGGAAGTTAACGTTTTTTAGTAGAAGACTTAAGAGAGAAATTTCGTCCATGTCCTTGCCACAGAGAGGAAGGCCAACTGTGGCGGATGTTTCCAATTATCAGTTCGGATGACTTGAATGAGTGAAAAACGTTGGAGTCAGTAGCAAGATCCAAATTTATTCATTTACAGGCGTTAAAATTCAGTGCTTTGAGACTCTCGGTACCAAATTCGACCCCACTTTATACCTAAATCAAGTGAATAAAGCTACGCATTCGCAATGTGCAGGTCACAGTTTCGACTTCCTTCCCGTCATCTTCGAAGTGAAGTACATTTATCTGCCATTCCCCTAATTACTTATTTGGATTGCTGTTTGGAGAACTTTGGTGAAACTGGTTTCAATGAAATTTACAATCAATTAGCAATGAATTATCAATTTATTATCGATTAGGGAAAACGATGGGTTGCTCCAGATGACAAAAGGCCAGGGAACCACACCCCATAATAATTATTTTTGAACAGTGAGTGGGTTCTTAAACGTCCTTTACAGATATTCCTTTCCTTGTCTATTTCAACATTGCTTAGGGGGCGGGGAGGGACTTCTATTTTGAAGCTTTTTGTGGATTTGTCAGTTATGCTTAGTTTCCGACGTCTGAGAGGTTTTCAGGGCCATCCTGGCATTAGCGTCTCAACTACTTATACCACTGATTGTAGGTCTGGTCAAGAATTTTAGCCAACGACATTTGACAAGGTATTGAAGTGTCCTACCAAGTGAGCTATCGGGTCGATGGGCAATGCTATTTTTCCTTTCAATATACGACAATTGTTTCTACCGTCACAAAAGATTTCAGAAATAACAACGCTGACCGAAAAACCCTCACCTCATTACCACTGAGATAATCATAAAGCCACTGAATAATACTTGGAGGCTCCTGAAACAAGGGACCAGGCAAGTCCGCTATCTGCTCTGTAAGAGAAGTGAAAATACAATTTTGGAATTGCTCTAAGTTTACAACCTTGAATTGCATAATATATTAAAAAGTTAACAGGGTAACCGCCGACAGGAACACAATGCTCCTGTGAATTCCGATACAGTTCAAATGCCACCAAAATTAGTATTCTCTATCTAAATCCAAGAATGAATTAGATAAGATTGTTGTTACGTCATGGCTGAGCTCCCCAGCGCAGTCACAAATAAGTCTATTTTTAGAATACCCGTTCCCGCGAAAATCAGTTGTCACGCGTGACATGGCTTCCTAGGATTGGTTAAGATTGGCGGCCCTTTGTTCGTTTCGCGCGGAAGGTGTATCTAAAAATAAATCCATTTGTGAATGTGTTGGGACAAGGTCGCAAAGTGATAGATCAACACTCTTAGGTACATGTAATTCCCTCTTGCTAAATCACAAAATGACCATTCTGGCATTAAGATAGAGAATAATGAGCTACATCATACATTCTTTACACAAGTCAGGCACAGTATTCGCGGGAGCCGATCTGTAGGCAGTGTGGCCCAGTGGTTAGGGCGCTTGCCTTGAGATCCGGAGATCCCTGGTTCAAGACCCGCTCTGACCACTGGTTGAATTCGATCCCGGTGGTCCCTGGTTCAACTTCTCGGTTGCACTATTTATTTCCGGCCAGTTGGGATTCTTATGGCAGTTGTTCGGTTCTGGGGCCCGTTTCTCGAAGGTCCCGAAACATTACGGGCCACTTTCGGGTGTCACAATTCCCTCGGTATCTCAAGAACGGAGAGGATTTAAGGCGTCAAACTTCACGGTCATTTTGCTTTTTGTTACCTTGAAAACAAAAACATCGGCTCTCCAAAACAAGCGGTTGACAGTTTCACAAATGCCTTCAGTTTCGGGCCCCGAAACGTTTTCGGGACGATCGAGAAACGGGTCCCTGGGCGTTTCATTGGGCTTTAATAGCCCCTATGAGCTGCCCCTATGCGGAATGGTCAATGTAAGTTTTTTACCACGATTTTTGCTTGTAATCTCGCAATCTGATTGGCTAATTTGCCGTTATCGATAAGAGACAAGAAAACGCTGCCCGCGTCATGCTCGCGTCCATTTGTCACGCAATGTAATAGACAATCAGGAACGCTCATTTTAAGAAATAAACCAAGCATATTGCGAGAAAGTTATAGACAACGCTTGCTCTTTTTTTGTGTCATGATTTTGGTCACGCTCTGAAATAAACAATTTCTTTGGCGTTCAATATGATGTTGTGGTAAAAAGGCAAATCGAAAGTGGTTCAGTGTTGTCTGTACTCTTTTCGACAACGATACTCGTCATCACAGTGGTCAAAATTTGTTGTGGACTCACGAGGCGCACGACATTTTGGCCACTGTGATGACGAATATCGTTTCGATTTGTGAAATATATATACAATGTTAATACCCCTTTAAATCTTGTATCTATCATTTAACACTTTCAATCCCGAGAATGAGACTTGTAGATTTTAATCCGTCTAAGGCCAGACGATTTAATAGGGATCTTTAGTATCGACGACGGCAACGCCAACGAGAACGTCGTCGTTGAATGTGAATTCGCGTTAATGCAATCACTTCGCCACTATTCCGAGTATTTTAATGTGACAAAAGTGTGGCAAACCCTCAAGAACAAAACTAGTATTAACGGCGCTCAATTTAGGGGAGAAAACAAAAATTTATCCTCAAGCGCTGACGTTCTCCCTAAAACCTCACGTCATAAGACAGCCATCCACTTGAAAGAAACATTCTTCTATAGAAAGATTGACAGTACAACAATTTATCACTTAACAGCAATGTTATGGTACCATGTCAAACACCAATCATTGGTGAAAAAGATTCGGTTATTTCTGTGACGTAAGACGTTACCGTGGCAACAAGAAAACAGGAAATCCCTGCTAAAACACCCCATATGTTGGCTTTAGCTGCTCATATCTCAAAAACGAACTCGGTGACCCCTATTTTTTATTTCTGAAGTATCAACATGCCAGAACGAAACTTTCTGAAAAGTTTAAAAAATTCTGTGGAGCGGATTCAGAGCCACCTTAAATAATTGAGAATTTAAGATAGCTCTGAATCCGCTCCACAGAAGTTTTTTAAACTTTGCTGAGAGTTTCCTCTCCCTCGTGATAACATGGCTTGCACATGACGTCATTGGCGGCCATGTTGGTGTATTGAACAATAGCGTAAAAGTCTTTGGGAATTTGGCGCCATTATTATGCAAACCGCCAGCGACATTTTGCTCTTGTTTTGTACATCAACATGGATGTCTGATCACGTGAGTGCAAACCAAGAATTCGGTCATTTCACGTTGTTGTTTTGCTGACGACGGCAAAGAAATAGACAAAAATGAAATGATGCACGTGAAGGGCGTGCAAAGCTATTGCTTTTGCTCCCTAAATATGCAAATTGGTGACGTTCTCGTTGCCGTCGCCGTTGCTAAAGCTTGCTAATTCGTCAAAGGGGCCGCCGGGTTCACGGATGTCAGTTCTTTGAACAACTTAAAGAAGAAAAATGATGAAGAATTTTTCGGGCTCAATCTGCAACTGCTTGCGGGGTTATTCAACCCGCGGTGATGATCTATCCACTATCCAACTGTCATTTCAGAGATTATACTGTTGTCGTTTAACTGCGGAGTGATTAGACCACAGTTACATTTGTCTTCGACCAGATGGCCAGTTTGAAAAAAACAGAAAGTTGACATGCAGACTTCATGTTTGTATTGTCACAGCATGGCTAGCTATGGTCACACTTGTCAGTCAAATTTCATGCTCATATATACCGGAATGATATATTTCATGTATTTATTAACCATACCTTGTTTAGCACGATGGGAGGCATCGCAAACCAGTGAAGGATAATCTCTGCAGTAGAACTCCATGTAAGCACTCCAGTCAAGATTCCTAAGATATCAAAACACAAGGTAAATTTTGTTTCAAGTTCACTTCAAGGAACAGAGCGGCTTTCAGTTGAACCTCAACCAAAACAAGAGGCCCATTTGTCTAATTTTTCGAGTGTCACAATTTGTTCTGTATCTTAAGAAGGGAGAGGTTTTCATATCGTCAATTTTCACAATCATTCTGCTATATTAGTTGTCTTGAAAACATACTAAAAGAACAGCTCTCTGAAACAAGCGGGTGGCAGTTCCACAAATGGCATTTCGGGCTTAAAAATGTCTCGGGACTTTCGAGAAAAGGGCCAAAGGGGAAATCAAAACAGAAGTAAAAAACAATGCGCCAATCATGACGAAAGAAAAGAAGTGGAGCCGACGTTAAGGGCGGGAAAACTCAAGCGAATCACAACTCGAGAAATAGAAATAATAGTAAACGCAGACAGTCAAATGAGCCAATCATGACGCGAAACGAATGCATGCAGCCGCCGCTAAGCGCGGGAAAAACGAGTGGCAACAAATCAGAATTGGTTTTGCTTTTGACACAGGATAAAACTGTGATGTAGGATATTCTAAGTTCCATCTAAACTGTTTCACAATCTGCATTACACTGAGGCCCCGTCCACACGAAGACGATTGTAAACGCAAACGCTAGTAAACGCATATTTTTATCTCCGTCCACACGAAGACGATCATCGTTTACGTAGCGTTTTCACCCGTCCACACGAAAACGCTCGTAAACGCATAAAACGATGTCATACACCGAACGCGCATACGCTATCGATTTGAGCTATCGATCTGACGTCAGCGTTTTCACAGCGTTTACGAAAATATACGTTTACGGCCGTCCACACGAAGACGCATAAACACGCGTTTTCAAATTTATCCACTTTGGAGAGCGTTTTCGCATTTAGGCGTTTACGGTGAGCGTTTTCATCGCCTTCGTGTGGACAGAAGACCTAAACGCATAAAAAAGTTTGCGTTTACAATCGTCTTCGTGTGGACGGGGCCTGAGTATGAAATGACAACTCACACTGCAAGACCATACAAGAATTGAGCCAAAGGATAAAGCGAATCTTTTCCAAGTACGTTTAGCTTCATGTCCTAGGAAAAAGTTCAGAGAAAGATCTCAGCACCATCATCAAATCATGAACGAAAAAAAACTTTTTTTTCACCCAAATCTAAATTTCAATATAAGGTTCACCTTGCCACTCAGATGTCCAGAAATGCTGCTAAATTGATGCACAAGAATTTGGTAAGCATCACAAAGAGTATCATCACTTGTATCCAGAAGTTATTGACCAAGCGTGAGGTCAAGATGGCAGGATATTTGCCAAGTTCTTTTTTTGCGTGTTTATATGGACCCAGACGAAGTCGAGATGAAACAACAGAAAATGATTTTTGATCTTGCGGGACCAAGCGAGAAATCCCGAGCGGGCAAGACAGCTTCATCTTGCTCGCTCCGGTAGCCAATCAGGGCACGGGATTTGGTTATACTTGCCCGCTCACGGAGCTAGTCATATAATAAATGTCACTAATAACGTAAGGGCTTTGCTGCTTGCGTAAACTTAACACAGTTAAGGTACTCCTAAGCCCTAAAAACCCAACCCTACTCCAGACTGTGTTGTTTCAAATAGATAGTTGACGTTTTGACTTAATGGCATACTTCGTGGTGCTAATTCACAAGTAGACCTGCATTTTTCTCAAAGATGTCGATTCTACACCAAACCCTCAATGACTGTCAAACACACCTGTGCTAGCTACAACAATTCAACTGTAAAATGCAATATTTACCTCATAGATAAGATGCCAAGCAAACAAAATGGATGGGACATGTTGATGTAAAAGAGCACTTTTCTTCAGACTGCCAAGAAAAAAGGATTCGGAAATGTTTGGTATTGAAGATACGCTAGCCCTATGCAACCAATTGAACTCAAACGGTGCGAATCCCCCTAATAATTAGCAATAATCTGTCATAGTGTAGCTGCAAAACGATATATAATATATCTTATGGCTCCAATGGTTATACAGAAGAGTAAGACAATAAAAGTACTGAACCGAACAGTCAGTTTAACAATAACCGTGAATGACAACTCTTCTGAAAGCGACAATATGAGATTTGGGTTCCTCCTTTGCTGCTCCGAAGTAAACAGTATTTTGTTTTCCATCTTAAAGTGAACCAGCGATAATATTGAATTACGATGATATCGATGACGGAAGATGAAAGTAGCAAGAAAAATAATGTTAGTCAGCCAATGAATTGGCCTAGTTTCTTTGAACTTTTAAAGTCATGAAAGTCTGGACTAAATGTTTCTTACTGAGTTAGTGATGACCGTGTTCCTTCGGTGGAAGATTTGCAGTCTTTTACTGGTTCTAATCCAATAGCCTGTTTTTCCATTTCCTCGTGAAATGCACTCTTCATCAGCATTTGCCAAGCCTTGAATCAGAACATTTAAGTGACAAGATTAACGATTCAGATACCCGAGAAAAATGTGAATCATGGAGCTAAAAATTTGTCCGTACATGTCGTGTTTGAATCTGCCTAAAAGAACTCGGGCAGCGGAGAACTAATCTTAACAAGACGCCCTATACGCGTTCATTTGGAACACCTTTTGGAATAAAAATACACACATTATGATTTCATAAGATGCAAAATGCCAGGGTGGAGCAAAAATGTCTGATGACAAAGTTGATCTTCTGTCTTAAACGAATCCTGTTGTAGTTAAACCCGTTTTAAACGTTGCATTTTACATGTGCCGAATCTAATGCAAATGAGTGAAAACGATAGATTTTTCTCATTTGCATTCGATTCGGCACATGTAAAATGCGATGTTTAAAACGGGCCTAAAGCATTTGTGGCACAGCGTTGAGAAACGTTTTTACTGAGCTCTAACTCTTCAATTTAAAGCCAATTTGCAAAAGAGGCGTGTGCATTTGAATGAACAATTGAGCATCCGAGGATTGGTGATCTAATAAATACACCTGACACTGCTTTCCTACCAACCAAGTTTTGAAGACGTCTTAAAACCGGACTGCTTGAGTTCCGACTACAAGAATATTAAAAACTATCCGCCAGCCACAAAAACGTCACAGTCAATACCATACCTTACTACCACTGTCGTCTTCTTGAGTTTTGGATTTCTTTAGCACGGGCAAACAAGGTGAATCACTCTGGAGAAACAAAATCACTGAATTGAGAAAAGCTGGGAATTTTTGACTTGAGCTTGGTTGGCGTAGTAACGAGTGTTTCGAAACAAAAGATAAATTAACTGTTGTATTGACAGAACTTGACATGGGTTCGTCAGTCGCAGTCGACGACAAAATGTCGCACAGTCTTCTCCGCGGCGCCACACATACAACACCTCGCATGTGCAAGTTATTCTTGTCTTGTATGCATTGACCGTTAGAGACTGGCCTTTAGCTATCAATTGAGAAAAACCCCTTTCTTTCTTTCTTTCTTTCTTCAATTCGCCACATTTTAACGATCTTTATAATTATCTCTTTATCGGTTCCCTCTTCTATCTTCTCGAAGCTGCTGATGTGCAGGCTCCTCTTACTAACTTTCTGATTTTCTCTCCATCTCCATAGTTTATACATACCCTGAGAACCTCGAATGCACTTCAGTCACCCACACGTGCCCTTGTTAATTTCATGAATCTCTTAGAACTCGCTTCTCTGGATATAACCATTCAAGATAAGGGATTCCCTAAACAGTAATACCTCTGTTGTGTCCTCGACATGCAATCCTAACAAGTCAAGGATACGATGGACAAACAACATCCATTCGCCCTCGTTTTCCTTGGACTGTGGTCCTTGTGCGAATGTGTACAGCAGCAAATAGACATTCACCACCAATGGGGCTGGAAGAATACATTTCAAGGCTTCCAGACAAGCTGTAACTAAATACAGAAGACAATATGGAGTTTTAGTCCACTGGCATGTTAACAGTAAAGTTTGAGCTCTCTGGTTGATACAAGAGTGTACTTGAAGTCTCTACGCGAGCGTAACGTTGATTTGGGGAAAGAAAGGAAAGAAAGGAAAGGAACACTAAGATAATAGGAGCACTAATTGGGGGCACAGTAAACTGAAATTAACAATTAACACAAATCAAGTCAAATGTTGGTTTTTGAGGAGAGGGGAAACTGGAGTACCCGAAGAAAACCTCTCGGTGCAGAGTAGAGAGCCAACAATCTCAACCCACATATGACGCCGAATCTGGGAATCGAACCCGGGCCATATTGGTGGGAGGAGAGTGCTTTCACCACTGCGCCGTCCCTGTACCCGAGGGGAGTACGTTTCGAGAACGAGAAAGGGACTAAATTACTTGTGTCCAACTCCAAAAATGCCCTGTGATTGGCGATGGATTTCAGTCTAAGTCGATAGTGACACTTTGAGAAGATGACAGTCGTATTCCTAATTTCCACATAAAATCCTGAATTTACTTAACCCAATAACCTTCGGAAGCTTAGGTCTTCCGTCAATGCACTAAGCCCTAAACTTTTTCTTTTTCACATCTGCACTAAATGTCTAAAGTGAATCGGCCAAAATTCTTTGATTTTGTTGAATTCTCGATTTTCTGTGGTCTTCTGAAAAGCAAAAATCGAGAAAAACGCCGCTAGCTTGTTTGGATAACGAGCGAGCGAGTGCTCGGAAACACAATAACCCACCTGCTAAATTCTGAGAGATCAATGGCAATGTAATTCTGTAAATGGAGCCATCTGGTAAAACCTAGCAAAGACAAATTTCATTACGACGATTTAGTGATATAGACGAAAGGTATTCTGGCAGAAAAGATAATAGCAAAAGGCAAAATTGCACAAGAGCCGCTGGGACTCGCAGGGCCAGAGAGTTTTGAGTTATAACTGATTGATGTGTGCGTTCAACAGGGAGAGGAATCTCATCACGGTAGAGGTTTTACTCACACTCGTAAAAAAGAAGGTAAAGGTACATTTTATTTAACGTCGGAAGTTCCTTTATCCCCCAGAGGGTATTTTTGCCCAGGAACCCGAACGTGCGCTCATTTTACCCCCTCTTTCCATCAGTGCTCCGTTTTAAGGGTATTTAAAGCCAGTTGAAGCTACACAGAATGGAAAAGAAGTCGAACAAAGGCTGTGAGGTCCCTTGGGATCGAACTCAGGACCTCTCGCACGCAACTTCGTGCACTAACCAACTGTGTTAATCCTTACTCCTCACAAAGTAACAATAAAGACAGAGGTAAAAAGAAAAACGAATTGAAAGCGACGAGATAAGGTACCTCTGCTAGCAGAGAGTAGCTGATATTCTCCTCAAACCCCCATTGTTTCTGCTACTAAGTCTTCAACGTATTTCGAAGCCAGTGACTTTTGGAGTAAAGATATAGTACGCCAGTACAAAGCATTTCAATAGGCACGCACAAAGAGCATATAAAAAAAGAACCCTACCAGATTACAGGATGATGATATTGCATCTCGCAAAGAGGTGATTTTCAATTCTTGTACCGACTTGCTATGCGGAATTTTCACCTCCGTGTCAGCAACTGAGAAAAAACACACACGTTGGTTGAGTATTGTTTGGGTCAGAGATTAGACTCTGCTTAGTTGTATGGAGTTCGAAGTATGATTCTGCACAGCCTCTACGGTCAAAGGGTTACCTTCCATGTCCATGCTCAAGTCACGTTGTTCTGGATTAATAGACGAAAACTGCAAAATCTTTGGGAAACAACGAGGTAAGCATTAGTGACTGAAAAACGACAAAACCTGTATTGGCTCAAGTCAAACGAAGATCGATGATTGCAAGTTCGAATGAGGCCTAACACTACAGTGAAGTTTTTGTACCCAATTATTCCATCAGGGATCAACCCTAGTATTGGAATTGGGCCCACACAAGGACAGAGAAAAACTCTGACCAGGGTGGGATTTGAACCCACGACCTTCGGATTAGATCACCGCCGCTCTACCGACTGAGCTACAAGGCCAGAACGGGAGCTGGCCGTGGGTATGTGAGATGTTATCCACAAGGACAAGTTCGGCTCGGCCCAAGCCTAATTTTAGGTAATCGCTAGTTATTGTCCTTCAGTAGCATTTGGAGTAATGATTGCAAGTTCGAATGAGGCCTAACACTACAGTGAAGTTTCACTGTAACACTACAGTGAAGTTTCACTGTAGTGTTAGGCCTCATTCGAACTTGCAATCATTACTCCAAATGCTACTGAAGGACAATAACTAGCGATTACCTAAAATTAGGATTGGGCCGAGCCGAACTTGTCCTTGTGGATAACATCTCACATACCCACGGCCAGCTCCCGTTCTGGCCTTGTAGCTCAGTCGGTAGAGCGGCGGTGATCTAATCCGAAGGTCGTGGGTTCAAATCCCACCCTGGTCAGAGTTTTTCTCTGTCCTTGTGTGGGCCCAATTCCAATACTAGGGTTGATCCCTGATGGAATAATTGGGTACAAAAACTTCACTGTAGTGTTAGGCCTCATTCGAACTTGCAATCATTACTCCAAATGCTACTGAAGGACAATAACTAGCGATTACCTCAAACGAAGATCCTTTACACAAGGTTTTTCCGCTACCATTTTCCAGGAAAATTCAAGTAAGTCAAGGAAGCTATGTACGAATATGAAATGAAACACCCGCTAGCTACAGAATCGCTTTAAGTACGTTTCTTAGTAAGACCTGGCAAAGTTGCCTTCCTTTACAAAACACTTGTCACTTGTGTTGACTTAAACAATATATTTGGAATATATTTGTAAGCACTGCTCGCCTCGACTAGCTTTTGCTAACTGCGAGCATTGCATACCTTTGTGATATTTTGTACAAAATACATGATAAAAACTGAAACTGAAACTGAAACTGAAACTGAAAGAGCCATTTGAAAAACTAAAATAGTGAGACATTCATTAAACACGTTCCTTGATCGCTATCAGTTCAAAACCTTAAACTTTTTAAAGAACTTTCAAGGCAACTATCAAGTTCGAAGCCCCTTTACAGCTTATGGCACTGCGAAAGGCAGTTACATGTACCTATCTAAGTTAATTAACATTAATTCACAATTATTCGCCGAAGGCTCAGTGATTATCGGTGAATATTCACCGATAATCACTGAGCCTGAGGCGAATAATTGTTAATTAGTATAAATGCACAGGTGATTATTTCAAAAAAGAGAAAAACAAAAAACATTTCAACGCGAAACCATCTTCACTTACAGTGGCAAAACCACCACTGGCAGCCATTTTGTCCGCGGAGGTGATTATCGGCTGATAATCCGAGATAGCAAGCCAATGAGAGCGCGCGATTTTGTATAATCACCTGTGTATTTATACTAAAAGCTCTTAAGAACTTTTAGAGCGAGTGTGAGACCAGTTTCCAAGCGACCCTTTGATTGGGACATTGGGGAGCTCAAGCACGGACGACAACGACGAAGAATACAAGAACAACAACTAATGTACGACGGACGTGCGAAGTATGCCGATCCGTTAGAGAGAGTTAGCATATCGTTTAGGGCAAACGGTATCCGTCTGGCTGAAATTTGCGTTTTGCCAAAAGTAAAAGGAACATGCTGGATTTTGGCTCATTTTTTGCTCGATATCTACAGATAGCAAGTTAGAATTTTTTACAAAAAAGCAACCTACCGTTTGCCGTTTAGAGTAAAGGCGATGTTAAACCTCCCTATTTTTTTCGACTGAGCGCATGTTTTTTTCCTGTTCTTGTTATTGTCAAAATCATTCCTACTGCAAGGCAGGACTAAAACTTTTTCTTTGAGGGGAGGCTGATTACCTTTTCGTGCATGCTAAATTGTGACAAATCTTCAGCACCACTTATGACGGGAAATACTGGCAAATGCACCTGACAGCCCTGATTAACGACACAAAAAGAAACCAAAAGTACGTGGTAAGCTAAACTGTACAAAGTATGATCACAGTATTGTTTATTATGATTAAATTCATTGTCATTGCACTTTAAATCAGCATAACAAACTATGTGGAGAATAGCGACTGGGCAAACAAATTCGTTGAACGCTGTTAAACCACTTCATGCAACGTTCGCATACAAAAATGGTGAGTAGGTGGCAAATGGTTTCGAACTCATGTTCAAAAACATGCAGTGGAACAGACGTTGAAGTGCTGGAACCCAGCGGTTTCGCACCATGGAGAGTTCGCCCACTCAGTTTGACCCGTAGATCATCGATGTAACTGTTACAACTGTTTGCTAGGGCATTTACGGGGGAGGACTAAAAATTGAGATGGACGAGCGAGAGAAACAAAATTTTATCTCGTCTCTCTTTGAACGAAATCAAAGCTATGTTACAAATAAGGTTAATTGACATCGCTTAAGTCAGTAAACGTTTAAACGCCAATAAGACAAGATAAAAATAATAGGGAGAATGATAATGATTATCAAAATAATAATAGCCCCTTCCAACGAATTTGGCGCCATCTTAGTTGGGGGAGAAACACGGCTAAGTTTACAGTAAATGTATGGGATTTTGGCCGACTTTGAAGCGCTGTAGCGCCGCTAAAAAGAGACGGATTTCCACAGTGACAGTGTCTTTTAAAGCCATTTTACTGAGATTATTTTTATGAAATATAAAGAACAGATTCGGGCAACAACGACCATAAAGGAATTTTTAAGATTCCACACAAACCCTTCAAAATCATCACGGCAAATTGCCGCAAAATTAGAAGCAACATGAGAAGATTAATTATTCAAATTTACGGACGTCATACCTTCCTTGATGGCCGTATTTTCTGTTGAATGAATGGTATCAATAAAACTATTTAAAGTAGTGGCAAAAGTTGGAAATCTGTCTCTTTTTAGCGGTGCTACAGCGGTTCAAAGTCGGCAAAAATCCCATACATTTACTGTAAATTTAGCCGTGTTTGCCCCCAGCCAAGATGGTGGTAAGAAACTGTGGAAGGGTCTAATTGCTGCCGCGCTTACGAGGCAGCAATTCTAATCGTGTTCATTTGAGATGCGCTGATTTCTGGATTTCTGCGTCGTGCCCACAGTATCAAGGGCAGCGTTGTTGCGCATGGCATGTGATCCATTTTGCTACCTCTCACTAGTATAACGATACTAATAATGATAATTAACAACTACTCACCGAAGTGGAGGTGGCTAGCGGTGGATATTTAGCGGTGGATATTTAGAGGGTTTTTGTTTGCTTTCTTTTTCAAATTTTACATTGGCTGACACGGCTTTCGTCTAATACAGTTGAAAATAATTCAACATGATTTTTGAGCTGGCGCGCGGAAGAAAATTTAGTAGTGAACAATAAAGACAATAGAGTGTTTATGTCTCGGAACTATCGGTCTGATAGTTGCCCCTTGGAAATTTGATGTTCTTAAAACTAGCATATTTGCCCTCGAAGCTTTGCTTCTCGGGCAAATATTTGTTTTAAGAACATCAAATTTCCGACTATATACGTGTAATTGTATGAACCACACGTCAAATCAGCATGTGCATAGAGGCATCCCACCTACCTTGACAAAACCACTATAGATGACCATCGTACCGCTTGGCTCCAGAACAAGCATGATATTCAACTTCTGAAAAGTACGACTTGTATTGGTAAAGTTACGAAAACAACACAGAAGAATGAAACAAATGCTGTTAACTTTTTATGCTATTCTAATATTGCCAAAAGGCGTTAAAGATGTTGCTGTCTTTTTTTTTTTTTTGAGAAATTTTTCTTTAATTACATGGGATAGGCTGTTGGAAACAGGGATCCTGTAGAGATGAATGTGAACGTTCACAGGAAAGAAAACGACATGCAACACTGCTTTAATCATAGTTAATAGACGGGAATGGTTATGAAACCCGACGACTTTCTTTGTTGTAGGTTTTTGTTCTCTTTTTTGGCCTTGACCGTGCACAAAACACAATAGTTGTTTACTCTGTACTGAGGAACTAACCAATAGAAACGTGTTGGTTACGTAATTCATACATAGTGTATGAGCGCAAAACAAAAGATTGTGCACGGTCGTGGACTTTCCAACCTAAATCTTGGCATCTTTGTTTGCTCCTTTCATGTTTGCCGAGCTTCCAAACCAGTCCCCTCTCTTAACTATGCTTTAATGAGCAAAAACAATGACTATATATTCTTCACAGTGGATTCAAGAACTTTCTCCTAAACTTTACTTTTCTACGTCTCAAAGTAGAAGGAGAAATTGTCTTGCAATCTCGTTAAGTAATAAACTTTGTTGTATACCAAACATCCTCAAGTTCCGCTCACATGTGCAACAAATTAAAACAGAAGCTCATGACCTTGGTACATGTAACTCTGTTTCAGAGCTGCGGTTGTTTGAGTTTAAAATTTCCAAATTTAGATGTAACGTAGCTCGCGCATTTTCCCGCGCTTGCCTCTTCGATGTTACTTTTGTCCATGTTTGGGTATAAAATTGGTGTTCTAAAATCCCCAGCTTTGTTCCAAGGAAAAGAGTTGCAAGTTACACGCTTCAAGCTCATGGGATTAAAATTAATAGGCCGTATTCATAAATGGCGGCCAATAAATTATTCCTTTGTCCTTGTTTTAATAAGACCAACTACCCTCGTTTGCATGGACAGAATACAAAAGAATAGCTGCTTTGGAGCGAGGCTAGTTGGTATCGTTAGCACGAAGACAAAAGAATAATTTATTAGCCGCCATTTTAATGAATACGATCTATGGGATCCAAAAACACATAGTGCATTTATTACTTCCAGAGGAACAGCATCTTTTGCCGAGATTTCCAGCGGATTGCAAAATTGCTGACATTTACCCTCCGAAATAATTTGTATGCCCCTGCAACAAAAAGGAAAAAATAATTAAGAAGATCTGTGATAGGATGCTATGAACACAAGGAAATACAATTGTATACAAAATTGTCATGAAAATGTTCTTCTCTGGACACGACACGCTAATCCTTAGGTCAATACTTTGCTATTGGAAAGTCTGTGCTGAAGTCATTTTTTGTTTGTCTCACAAATTGGCTGAAGGAACTGTGTCACCGAAAAATTGGTTCCAAAAGTTCAGAGACCTTGCTAAACTTAGCCATCTCCTCATCTTTCAGCATTTTAGTTTTCATTTGACAATCGGCAAAATAATAGCCATCAAAAATGGATAAATCAGTTATTTTTGGGCAATAACAGCTCTGATGAGTCCATTCATTTTTGCAAAATAATAAGACATCGAATCCTGAAATGCACAATTTTCACTTTGAATATTCAATGATAGGACTTTTCTACTGTAGTAAGGCAAAAAAAAAAGAAGATCTCCCATTACAATAGTTCTTGGGAGTGGTTTAGAAACAATAAACAATTTAAATTAAGACCTTAATGCTTTACACAACAAAGCTTCATCTACATGTACATGTAATGAAATTAGATGGCATAACATCCACAATATGTTACCAAGTATATTCCTGCAGTTGTATAAATTGGGCCTGATCAGATGCCAATAGTAAAATTAAAGTGTGCCAGTCAAGGCTTCTGTTATACATGTAGAAAGTGCAATTTTAGGAGGAAACTCAAAGGGCCCTTTGCAAGATGGCACAGCCTTGAAAATGATAAGCATTGATTTTCCTTACCTCAGCTTATTTAGTTGAGGAAGAAGATAACAAAGGAAGGTAGCACCAGAGTAGCCTTGGGTAAGAAATGCTTTGGATGCTTTCCCTTTTGCACCATATCTGACAAAACATTGAAAAAACACAACCATGTTATTCCTAAAGTGACTTCAAATTACAAAAAAAACTGACATAATACAAAACTTTTGGGCCACGACTTTAAAACAAAGGGCGACTCCGAAGAACCTCTTTCTCCAAAATCTTAAATCTTTTCAGGCTTTTCCTGGTGTGATTTACCCTGCTTGGCAGAGACGTCCTTGATTTCCCTCTCCAGCGAGAAGGAAATGAAACATCTGCAAGACATCTCCTTAATTGATGTTCTATCATGCATGCGTATTGTGAAGTCAATGCAATGTCACTACCACTCTTCCACCATTGGGCTCCTTGATGTTCTGTCACGCGTGCATGTCGGGAAGCCAATGCAATGTCACTACCACTCTTCCACCATTGGGCTCCTTGATGTTCTGTCACGCGTGCATGTCGGGAAGCCAATGCAATGTCACTACAACTCTTCCACCATTGGGCTCCTTGATGTTCTGTCACGCGTGCATGTCGGGAAGCCAATGCAATGTCACTACCACTCTTCCACCATTGGGCTCCTTGATGTTCTGTCACGCGTGCATGTCGGGAAGCCAATGCAATGTCACTACAACTCTTCCACCATTGGGCTCCTTGATGTTCTGTCACGCGTGCATGTCGGGAAGCCAATGCAATGTCACTACAACTCTTCCACCATTGGGTTCCTTGATGTTCTGTCACGCGTGCATGTCGGGAAGCCAATGCAATGTCACTACAACTCTTCCACCATTGGGCTCCTTGATGTTCTGTCACGCGTGCATGTCGGGAAGCCAATGCAATGTCACTACAACTCTTCCACTATGATTGAGCAAGCGTTAACATTCACACTGGTTATAGCAGGTTTTAAACCAGTTTAAAATTTCTGGATGACATCGAGGAGATCCATGCAGAGATTTCCATTTCTTTCACGCTTGCAAGGGAAAATCCTTACAGGGCTCGAAATTAACAAAAAAGATCTAGTCGCAATTTTGCGTCAGAGATACGAAAATTTAGTCGCAATTTCGCACATTTTGGTTACTAGATGTACTTAATGTCAGCCTACGTATAATGCCCTAAGCACTATACAGCATACATCCATAGCAAAATTCCCTACATTCTGTCTTGCATCCACTGCACTTGCTGTAGCTGTAGTAGTTGTAGCAACAGAACATGTAATAGGTGTAGCAGGTGCAGTAGATGTATTAGCCGCAGTACCTGTATTACCTTAAGTGGCTGTAGCAGCTGTAATAGCTGTAGTTGCTGAGGTACTGGTAGTTGCTGTAGTAGCTGTACGGGCAGTTTCTGTAGTACGGGAAGTTACTGTAATACCAGTAGTTCCTGCAGTACCAGTAGTTGCTGTAGTAGCTGTTATTTCAGTACTAATAACGGTAGATGTAGTAGAAGGTGTATTTGCTGTAGCTGATATAGTAGCTGTAGTACCCGGGTAATTTCTGTACTTCATGTAGTAGCTATAGTAGCAGTAGTTGATGTAGTTCTGTAGTTGATGTAGTAGCTATAGTACTGGTAGCTGCTGTAGAAGCTGAAGTTGATGTAGTAGCTGCAGTAGCTATAGCATCTGTCCTGTTTGTAGTAGCTGTAGTACCTGTAGTACATGAAGTAGCTATAGCATCTGTAGTAGCCGCTGCATTGGTATCAGCTCACGCATACAAAGGATTTGTGGATTTTTTTGGATGAAAAGCTTTTTTGAAGTCGTTTTGTACTCATTTTTGTAGTTCCAGATTTGTAAATAAAAACTTATTTTTCCTCGGAAAAACAGTTGCAGTTTTGGGAACAATTTTGGAGGCAGCTCCAGTTTTGGGAATAGAAACTACACCTGCTACTAGAGGTGCTACAGCTTCTAGGGCTACTACAGCTATTCAGTTACTTCAGGTGCTACAGATACTACAGTTACCCTCGCTACTACTGCAACTACCGTCAGCAACTACGGCAACTACTGCCACTACAGCAACTACACCAATTCCACTACTACAGTCAGCTACTACCAGTACTACAGCAACAACCAGTTTTACAGGAACTACTGGTACTACAGCAACCACATCAACAACAGCTTCTACAGCAACTACTGGTACTACATCAACTACAGCTACTACCAGTTCTACAACCACTACAGGAACTACCGGTACTACAGCTACTACCGGTACTTCAGGAACTACCAGTACTACAGTACCGCTCAAAGGTAAGTTGACAGTCACTCGCAAGTCGCGAAACTCGACTCGATTCTCGATCCTCGAAAATTTCGAGAATCGAGTCTCGAATCGAGTTTCGCAACTCGCGAGTTACGTCTTTCGAGTTTCGAGTCGAGAAAAATAATGAGCTTGATGCTTGACTGGTCTCTCGAGAAACAAATTAGACAAGCAAAGCGCACTTGTGTGTTGCACATGCGTTGAAAAAGCGAGTCGGATATCAAGTGCAAGTAGTTCTGTTGACGAAGTATGCACACAGTTCCCGTCGCTCCTTTCCTCAAAGGATCAATGAATAATCTGTTGCGATCATTTACAAAACAGTTCTCTTCACAATCGACTTGAACATGCTACGCTTGACTTAAAAGTTAAAACCTGAAGCTTTCTTTACTCTGATAATATTAGCGTTATCGATAGTTGATTTTACAACACTACAACATCTACCAGTACTGGCGCAACAGTTACTACAGCAACTACAGGTACCACAAGAAGTACCAGTACTACAGGAACCACCAGTACTACAGAGACCTACAGCAACTACCTGACAGTGTACTAGAGCAACTAGAGCAACTAGAGCTACAATAGCTACATCAACCACTGCTACTACAGCACTAAATTGTACCTCAGTAACTACAGAAAGCACCGCTACGTCAGCAACTACAGGCATAACATCAGTTGTAGCTAGTACAGCAACCACTGGCTCTAAAAAGTTTCAACAGTTGCTACCAGTATTTAAGGATTATTGCAGGTACAGTACACTTCCGAGATGAGTGACCAACGCACACGCAACGTACAATCGTGCAAGACAAACGCACGTTGTTGTCGTTTATAAAAACGCGTTAACACGTCTGAAATTGCGTTTATGAAACGCGTTTGCTCTTTTGTTATTCATACCTTCAATTTCTTTTGTCTAGTTTTCATAAACAATGGATGGAAGTGCCTTTAATAAACGTTTTATGCAGTGATGCACTGCATTAAATTTCACTTATTATATGACTATCTCCTTGAGCGGGCAAGATGCAGCAAATCGCATGCTGTGATTGGCTACCCGAGCGGGCAAGATGGAGTGATACTGCCTGCTCGGGATTTCTCGCTTGGTCCTGCAAGATCAAAGATCATTTTTTTTGTGTTTTAAGTCATATAATAAATCCTTTATTGACCAAGCTTGTTCGGTCAAGATGGCTGGATATTGATTGGCCTCGTTCTTTTTTTGTGTGTTTATGGACCATAAACACGCAACAAAAAAAAAACTTGGCCACTATCCAGCCATCTTGACCGAACAAGCTTGGTCAATAACCCATATGTCAACACCCAACATTGTCTGGCCAAATTTTCAATGTAAACGCGGACGCTTTTCTCTGACCTGTACTGTACATGTACTACTGTAACAGCGACTACCTGCACTCCTTTTGTTATAGGTAATGCATTTTTATAATTGTATAGTGCTTGGGACATTATATACAATGGCTTACACCAAGTACCGACCCAAATTTTAGTCGCAAAATTTTCGTACTGCACTTTATAGTCTCCTTCGCAGCCGTCTTTCGGGATGTCAACCCCGAAAGAACAGTGCTGCATTGTGTTGTCAGCGATTTAGCAAAACAAAATATGAGCCTGCAATACTTGTGTGTCAAGAAACCGCTGAAAATGGCGAATGATCAAAGGAACAGAGTTTCGCACGCAAGACCACAGCTAAATTACGCCACAATTACGCTATTTTCTGGTTCAAAGAAAATCCACAGCAAGAAACAAATAATTTTGTCATTTCGTTAGTATTTATTTTAGCAAAAGTGGCAACTGCTAATCCTTTTTTTTTTCGAAAGAGCGAAGGTGAAAACAAACTTGTCGCAAATTTGCGACTTGTTAGTTGTAAAGGTGAAACATTCAGTCGCAAATGCGACTGCATTGGTTGCAATTTTGAGCCCTGCAAGGCAACCTCTGCCAAGCGGGGTAAATGTGACTATCAAAGGGATGACCTTGAACAAGTGTTTAAATATCAACCTTGAGAACAGGCAGGCAGCATGGATGAATCTTTTCTGTTATGACAATTAAATGGTAACATACAGCATAACTAACCAATGCTGCACACAAACATACCTGACCGGAAGTTGTGGTTCTTGCCAAACTTGGTTCAAACAAATTTCTGGCAACAATGGCTGGAATGAATCTCTAATTAATTCATCTGTGCTTGAACAGCTGTATGTCGATGAACAGCGAGTTAGAAGAGGAGACCTTGACAAGTTGATCCCCAATGGAGATTCTCCTGGATGAAGAGTTAAAAAATAAAATTTTATTGAGCTTCTGAAGAAAGTGCTCCTAACCTTATTATTCGCCCCAAGAAAGGAATGCAATCATAAGCTGACCAGAAGAGGCCTACCATCCCATCACAGAGCAAAATCACATTACCCAAGAACCCACTTTCATAATTATTCATAACATAATTATTAAAGATAACAAGTCGTTATTACATGGGTTGCCTGTGGCAGACCACGTTAGAAAATGCCCTGAGTTTCATTGTCATCATAATCGCATGTGATTGTCTGACAGTATTTTAAAGTTAAGCCCTGTTGGCTGGGGTTTCTACTCTAGACTATTGTGTGATCCCAGAGAATTCCTCTTGCTGTTAACTTAATTGTGCATGATGCTCTAAAACAGTGCTGTTAGGTAATATTGGCCACAAATCTATGGCTTAACTAATTAGACTCCTAAACCCGCCTGAACCGGCCAGACTGTCTAACACCAGACAATTTTACTTGTCAATGGGGAACCTCCGGGAGTCAATGGGTGAAACTTATTGCTTATGCTGTCACCAGCAGGGCAAAATTTACCCATGGCATCGAAATGGCTGTTAAGCTGACTTAAAAAAAAGACAAAATTTTAAAGGATTGATGGTGAGCTTTACAGACAAGAATATGTTTTAAATCCAAATCTTTCTTAACCAGAGCGACTTGATTTTCAAAGCACTTTCGGTTTTCACTGTTTTTTTAATTGACAGCGAGAGGACGCATTGTGAATATTAGACAGGTTAGATTGGGATGAAGGTGTCAAAACCTAATTTGCATTCTGTTATCATGATGGTACACAACGTACCAAAGTTTTTTTATCCACTTCTAACACGACGGCTTATAACTCTCACTCAGCTTCAATCATCAATGATTGTTGTAACCAAACGTAACGTTTTACATCAACAATCGTATCCCATGTACTGTACATGTAAATGCCACAAGGCATCTTGTTAAGTTTATGAAACTAATTCGACTTGTGTTAAGTTGATTAAAATTTAAGGCATGCACACACTTTTATGTTACTCTGTCGCAAGACCAATAAGTTTTTAGAAAGTTTCTTCATAGCCCAATGCTACAGAGAAAAGTTTTTTAACCCATTGACTCTCCTGGGGGTTCCCCATTGACGAGTAAAATTGTCTGGCATTAGACAGAGTAAAATCATACTAAGAATGGGTTAATGAGTAATCTGAAGTGTTATCCACCATGCAATACAACAAGGTAACACAAACCTCTATTTTTATGTCATATATTCATCCTATAAAAATACATGTATAATTTATTATTAGTAGAATTATTAACTCACCAAAGACAGGAGACATTGTTTTGTTTGATAAGAGATGACCCAGCGAAGGCGACATGAAGCGCGTTGGAGTAGGACTCTGTGAATGTGTTCTGATGCTTGTGATGGGAGTTTTTGATCTTGAAGGAGTGTACGACTGACTGGGTGAGGCCACAGAAAGTCGAGAATGGGCACCAGCACTTAGGACTGGTGTTGGATAATGAAGAATGTTGCTAAAATGTAACTCAGGGGGATGGTCTAGGTATAGTGGAGACTCTGGGCACTCCTGTGGGTAAAAATAAGACCAACAACGAAAACATTAACTGAACTGTAGGAAGAGTAGGAAGCTGACACTGGTCATTTTGTCAGAGGGAATCTGATTTGATCCAAAAGGGGGCTTAAACCCTTAACATAAATTATATAAAATTGTAGCTCTCAGATAAACTGCAGTATGTGTGCTGTGATTGGCTAACTAAGTGGGCTGTCCTCTAACAGCCCGCTAAATTTGAAATTTCGATAAAACATTCTCTAGCAAGTTTTTCATGTTGCGTCTGTTACATATGTAAACTTGGAAAACTGTTTGAATCTTGCAAGCAACTATTTCAAACAGCCAAGAATACAATGTAATTCCTTTTTTCAGATTTTGACACGGCAATCTTTGCAGCAGTTGAACTTTCCGCTTGACTTCAACTAGTTTCCTTTTCCACGCAGCTGTTTACTACAGAGATAAAATAAACATATTACCAACCTCATTTTTTCAGTCCGTACTGTAAAATTACGGATCCTCGTTTTTCCCACTGATTTATGGCCCCTGAGCTTCATGTTTGGGTCATAAATCAACAAGGAAAAAACTCAGTCTGTAATTTTACAATACAGACCTCAAACGTTTTGGGTGTCTGGGACAACCGGACAACCGCTAATTCCAAGCACCAGTTATTTAAATGAAACCACCTAATTTAACTAAACATACCTCAGGTTTGGCTTTAGTGATTTCCCATACTGAATGCAAACCAACGACTGAGTCATAAGTCATTACCAAGGGAGGATCACTGCATGTGAACATCACAGTGACAGTTGGGTCACAAAGGAAGCTTACTTTTCCTGTAAAGAAGATCATACAAGCAGCAATTGATGAACCTTTGATGATACAAGCATCCACACAGTATAGATTTCATTGAGATTTGAAATAACAGTCTCACAACATTTTCAACTTTTCCAAAAAAAATACTGTAACAATTAATTGTAATTGTTTGGAATTGTAAAGAACTTCCATGGACTTGTTTTAGTAACAATGTCACAAGCTACAATTCGGCACACAAACACTTGACTTAAAATGACAATTCACTTTGACATTAGATTACTAGTTAACTAGGAAAATCAGGTTTGTGGCTGACACCCAGTAAAACAGTAAGGTAGCATAAATCAAAGGCCCACTAAAATGCATGGATACACCAATCGAGGGAAAAGATTTTGAAGTTACTGTAGTACACTCCAGACACAACTGATATTTAAATGAAAAGTTCAAACGGGAAAAAATAGGCGTCATTATAAGGGACTTAAAAATTTATCTGGGAATATTTCTCAAAGCTAGGGAGGCAAATTCAAGAGAAATAGTCACCCAGTTTTAATGTCAATTGTCAATTGGCTCTTAGTGAAAACTCTGTGTTTTTCTGGATCATCAGAAATATTATGCATACTGCATATACTAGATCTGGTCTTCTTTTCCAATAGATGCAAAATGTAAGATTGGCCTCTACAAGCAGGTTTATATCAATTTTTTAGACAACACAACAATGAACCCACACATGTTCCCTAAGAGTTCCTGGCACAATTTAATTAATGTTCCAGGGATACAATGCCTCCTAGAAGACCATGACTCCTCCTTATTTTCCAGCATATTTCACCTTTAGTTAATACACCTCTGTGCAAAACCACTCAAAACAAGCTGTCTGTTTAATACCCTAATGCATAAGAGCATAAAGCTTCCTTCTTTTATTGATAATTCTACAGCTGTACCTTTAATTTTAGAAGTGATTGGCCTTGGTTCATCCAAAGGGTGAAGGACACTAAACATTGTGGGAACATCCCTGAAAAAAAAATGAAAAAAAAAAGACTAACCATTCATTCAAAATTATAATCTTCAATAGCAAGATTTGACATCATGTTTTCAAGAGCAAATGATAGATCACTGTCATACAAGTAGGGATTTTAAGCAAGCACAACGAGGATAGCTAGGAGAATGTTGTCTAAAAAGATTATTTGCCGTTACTGTAATAATTTTGCTCAGCTTGGAAAGTGCGAGTACACGTTCCAAGAACAAAATTGGTGAGAACGGTGAGGATATTTAGATGGAAAATTGGAAATTTATCATCAGGTGTTTTTGTCCTCCACATGACATCAAATTTGATAGTTTCATGTCATTGTCAACTTATACATGTAATTATTTTTGTCAAAACAAGGAAGGCAAAGAAATGTATCAAAATGTAAAACGCATGTGCAGAGCGTGCAGAACTATTGTTTTTGCTACTTAAATCAAGCCTAATGTTAAGTGGCGTTCTCATAGCCCTCATTGTTGTCCTTGCTTAAGCTCCCTAACACCTCTTAGTGGCCACATAAGGGGTGGCATGCCAGTTTCCACCAATACCTCTCTGCTCTGCATGGATCCCCTAACAAGCCACTCCCTACTATCCTTCACCACAACGGTTCTCACTGCTCCCCATTAATGAACCTTATGTCATAAATTACTGTTTGTTTCATATTCCCATTGGGAATCATGTGACAATAAAGAAACAGGGACTCTCTAAATGCTTTGAAGCTAAACAAACTCGAAACAAAACTTAAGTCATATGCTCTCCAAGCTTCTGACATGCACAGTATTGAACAGTTTAACTCTATGCATTATAATTTTAAAATTAATGCACACTGAAGAAGGAAAAGTAGTTACATCATTTGACAGCAAGGCTCAAAAAATTAAGGATTTACAAAAGGCTTTTTTTTTCCCAGAAAATTCCTACTTTTTGTGCCCTGTAATTTGCCCTTGTGTTGTTGTTCTCTCAAGTAACAAGCCTTCTGGGAAGGAAATCACCTGTGATACCTAAAAATAAACACACAGTAACCATCATAATTTATTTTTAATACACATTAATTTTTAAATCCATTGACTGCTGGGAGTGAAACTTGACAGATTTTCCTCTGTCTAACACCAGACAATTTTACTCGTCAACTGGGGCATCAAAGGGCACCTGAGAAGTCCATGGGTTACTTCGAAAATTTCATTAGGAATTAATTCTCACATGCACATTACACCATACAAAATTATGCTTTACTGCGTTTTTTAGAATTCTGCAGAATTCATCTTCAAGCGCCAACGGCCAAACTGAGTTTTACCTTCCATCAATCAAACATCCAATGCCAACCACAGATGACAAAATCAATACATCACTAAGTTCCCATCCACCAATCAGCATCTTTGGTTTCCATGGTACATTCGTATATTCAAACTCGACGCCGATGCAAAGCAATGGAATCTTCATGAATCTTTTTACTGACGAATTTCTAAAAACATATCATAACGGTATTTAAGCTCTGAACTGAACAAAAACTCTAATTTACTTTCCGGAGGCAGAGTCAATCTTCCTGGCTATGTTCAAATATTTGATTGATGGGAGCTGAAACGTAATTTGTTACTTGGCACTTGAAGGTAAGATTCCACAAAATTATGAAAATAAGTAAGTAAGAAATCACCCACCTCACTTATTTCAAACTTTGAGCCAGATTAGAACGGTGGTAAATAATACCAATTATTATCCAACTGTATTTAGTTATTGTACAAAGACCGCATGAAACGAGTACAAGTATTCCACGATATTGTACAGTTAGTTATTTGTAAACTTGGTTATTGTACAGTAGAGAACTGGAAAATTTAGTGCAAAAAAGTTGGTATGTAGTATCGCTGAGTATTTGTACTCCTTGTTTGTATTTTGACTCACCTAAATACAGCACAACTCACTAAAATACTCAGCGATACTACACACCAAAACAACTAATACGATATATTTATTATTTACTTTCTGTGAACAAAGCAACCTGTGAGGAGATGGTATTCAAACTAATAATAATAATAATAATAATAATAATGATGATGATGATGATGATCTTTGTTTAACACAGTGTCAACTGTATTTAGCACCCGGGGACGAATTGCGGACACCACTGTACAGAAATCAAATCAAATCAAATCGTAGGTTTTTGAGGAGAGGGGAAAACCATAGTTATTAACCACAGAAAGATCTCTCTGAGCAGAGCAGAGAACCAACAAACTCAACCCACATGTGACGCCAAGTCTGGGAATCGAACCTGGGCCAAATGACTGGGAGGTGAGTGCTATCACCACTGCACCAACCCTGCTCTCATGGAAAAGCCCTTGCCTACAACTATAATGTATTCCAGTTAAATTCTCAACTTCCCTAAATCCTCAAGTACATGTACAAATAACTTTAAACAGTGAAGATAACCCTAAACCTACAAGACTAACCAGGGCTTAAAATTAACAAAAAATCCAGTAGCAATTTTGCAACAAGATACGAAAATTTAGTCACAATTTCGCGCATTGTGCTGTCAGTGGTTTAGCAAAACAAAATATGAGCTTGCAATACTTGTGTGTTAAGAAACTGAAATTGGTGAATGATCGAAGAAATGGAGTAATTTTTGTGCATGTAAAAGCCTGGCCAAACACTTGCAACATTTCAATGCAACATCTTGCAACATTGTTGGGCACATGTTACATGTACATACATTTGGCCACCCTGTTGTGATAATGTTAGATGATGTTGAATGAAATTTGAAAACGGTCAAATGTTTCGTGCAACATTTTGGACGTTGCATGATGTTGTAATTATTTGGCCAGGTTCACGCAACATGATTGCACTAGGGCATGTGTGCTAGGTCCACTTCTTGCGCAAGGGGCCTGGAGCACATGAACATCTGCATGTTTCGTTCAAAATGTTGAAATTAAATATTTCGTGCGTTTGGCCAGCCCATTCAACACATGTTGCAAGATGTTGCCTTGAAATGTTGCAAGTGTTTGGCCAGGCCTTTATCACAGCTATTAAAATTATGCTACAATTATGCTATCTTCAGATTGAAAGAAAATTCACTGGGAGAGACAAAATAATTTTACAATTTCGTTATTTATTTCAGCAAAAGTAGCAGCAAAGTGGTAACTGCTAACCCTTTTGTTTGGAAAGAGCAAACTAAAAGGTGAAAACAGTCGCACATTTGCAACTTCTCCAGACATTTTAGTCACAAAGGAAAAAAAATTTAGTCGCAAATACATTACAGTAACTGTATTGGTCGCAATTTCTAGCCTTGCTAACTGTATTGTTATAAATAGGTGGTTGGCATTACACAAGTCTTATACATGTAAGAATCTTAGAAACATTCATAAGTGACATGGTCATATTAAAACACTGTACTAAACTGGAAATGGCAGAGTTATTGTGAACAAGGCACCATCTTTAGTCAGCACGTCAATGCAGTCACTTTGAACCACACAAAGACTGTGCAATTCTTCACCTAAAAAGAATCATGACAAAACAAATCATTCACCTATTTTCTCTGGTATACAGAAAGACACATTATTATCATTATCATTATTATTATTATTATTATTGTTATTATTATTATTATTATTATTATTATTATTATTGTTGTTGTTGTTGTCGTTAATACTCTCCTTAGTATTCTGGCCATTCCTAGCAAGACACTTTTTTGAATCAATACTACATTAACATTTATTATGTACAATTAAACTCAGTTTTGCTGGTCAACAGGACAAATTTCCTTAGAGCGGGTTACAGCTAGTAACCAAGGGTCACAAGATTCTAGCCATCTCTCAAATCTCAAGAACTCTTTGTAGCATCCTTGCAGTTCCTATTAGACTAAGTGCAGTCTTCTGCACATGCCCTGATCTTACCCTTACACCAATATTCTGAAGTGAGCTATTTAGAACTTAAGGGATTGCTCCCAAAGCTCCTACAACAACCGGTATCACCTCTGCTTTTCATATAGCCCACATTGTTCTTACGCTTATAACACACTTGTGTTATCTCACGATTATCATTATTATTATTATTATTGTTATTATTATTATTATTATTATTATTATTATTATTCTATCTCCTATAATATGCCCATTTACAACACAATAGCCGAGCCCATTCCTTGGGCTCCTTATTATTATTATTATTATTATTATTATTATTATTATTACTATTACTATTACTATTACTATTACTATTACTGTAAAATACATGTAGCTAGTGCGGATATTTGAGATACACGGTCTATATGCTTCTATACTCGGGGCGTTTTATGGACACTGGTTTAGCCGTCATTAGTATAATTCGATTGTATGATTTTAATATCTCTGCATCATGGAATTTGTAATTTTATAGAATTTTGAATTTTTTATTATCAATCAATTCTATTTCTCTAATGTAAGTAAGTGAAATAAATAAAGTTGTTTTATTATTATTATTATTATTATGAATAGTATTATTATTACTATTTCATGGACAACACCTTATTGATCCGTTAGTGTAAAACTGTACCTCCGAGTTTTGTTTAAATAAAAGATGTAGAAGATTTAGCTATTACCATTATTATTACTATTATTATTATTATTATTATTATTATTATTATTATTATTATTATTATTATTATTATTTTGATTACACTGTTACAAGAGTTACAAGACAGTGACACTACAGTATCTCAGGGTATAATCTGCCACCCCTGCCCCTATCCTGATACAAATGATCTGCAAAGCAATGCATTTTGACAGCAAAATGTGAAGTAAAATAAAAAATAGAATGAATTGGTGCTGATCATGTTGAATACTTTACGTGCACTGACCGGTTGTACCATGCTGCTCTCCAATGGAATTTCCATTTGGAAGATAAAATGAACACCACAAGCAATCTACCACAGGTGTTTTGGTAGTATAACACTTCTGGACTGTACTGGCATGCTGAGATTTGCCATAACTCCACACAACTGTGTTGTTTTGCACGAACAACTAAAATATTAGGAGAGGACAATTTAATGTTTAAGGCCTTGAAATAATTTGCAAAAAAGCTGGGGATGATGGCATGGTTAAAAACTTTGATAAACAGGATGTGATGGAAAATTGAGGTCAATATGAAAATTACTCATGATGGTACCTCTTCATAGCAATCTGGATTTTCTCTTAATGATCGCAACTTCCAATTGTAGTTCTGCTGAAAAAATAAATAAGTTACTGATATTGAAAATTACTGTATACACTAGACTCTGCCAGAAGACTCCCTTGACAAAGTGGCTTGTGCTAGGTTTGACCTGCCGGGGTTTTGATTAGCTCCTGTTGTGAAGTTACAGTAAAAAGTAATACAGCTGTAAGTTACAACCAAACAACATTTACAAAAATTAACAAAGATGTTACTCAGGCAGCATAAATCTAACAGGGACCACAAGACCTTTTACAGCAACAGCCTCCAAAACAAAGCGGTTTCAACCAGCCAAGAGTGACTTTTCTTTGTTTTGGATGTCACAGTGCGTAGCTTGCCATCCAGCAGGGCAGATTTTATACCATGTGACAGTTTCATGCAAAGGGCCCATTCTAATTAATTTATTACAAAAGTCTTGATAGCAGTAGTGCAAAAGTTCCAGATTTTAAGACCCCGAAAGAGAATAGTAAAGTGCTTAATGTCTGTGCTACAGATACAAGGGCAATAGAGTGTTTTCACTGTCCTGCAATAAAAAATAAAATCTGAAATCATTGAAAGAAAGAAGCCAAGAAAATGAAATGCTATAAAAGACGTACGTAAAAAAATCCTCCAATTCTCAGGTCTGTTTAGTGCATCATTTCAAAGTTATTTGTCGAAACATGTTAGTCAATTTCACAGCTTTGTATGGAGACACCATGTTGGTATTCCTCTGAGGGACACCTATATGGCAGCCTTGAATCAACAAAACATCTGGATCTCAGTTTGTGATAAAAGCCCTCTCTTTTTGCTGGTGAGCTGAACTAATTGAGCATAAATATGTTGAGCATAAACAAGTCTAAGGTGCATATTAGCTCAACCTAAGGTACACTTGACGTATTTTCGCAAAATTGTACGGTCTTTTCTCACTGCATGACGGCTCACAAAGTAGCTCCAAGGAATGAATTGATTGCTTTGCAAACTACAACGTTCTGCCTAAATGAGATAAGTTTAAGCACATCTTTCCAGCACATTATTACGTACCAACTCGTTCACGTCTGGCAATGACTTCAAACTCGAATCATGTTGGCCTTGGCTTCCGTATGATCCCGCAAATGGATGCTGCAAGCAAAAAGCCTTACCAAATGGCTCAAATCTTTCCAGTTTCACAGATTTTTTCATCGCGATAGCATATTTATCACGATAAATATAACTTTTTGTGGAAACCTACTGCACTCATTTCAACTTCCCCAAATTCATTTTCGGCGCCGTTGGTTACCAGTCTCTCTCCTTGGTCTCTAGATGGTAGGTGGTGTAAGAGCTCGCTATTATGTCCCGAACGGGTCCACGCGAAGGTTCACCAGTGTAGTTTTCTGACCACAGCTCTCTAAGTTCTTGAATGATGTAGCCTATTCCAGGCTCTCAGATAGTGGAGGCGAGGGACCGAGAACGAGCGAAGTTTACTTCGGTCGTTCTCTTTCCCTCGCATCCACTATCTGAGAGCCTGGAATAGGCTATGAATCTACAGTTACTTCTCTTCGTCTCCTCGACCCCTTTCCTCTCACCTTCTCAGTTGCCCACTGGTGCAGATTTCGCGTACCTTTTTCGTCGAACCAATCGATCCTTATGAAATGCAAATTATTTCACTCCCAGTAAAATTGTCAGCCACGCGTTTTTTTTTTTTTTTTTTTTTTTTTTTTTTGGGGGGGGGGGAGGGGGGTGCTGCCTCCGTAGCAACCGTACCCGTGCCCTCCCCTTCGAACGAAGAACTTTTTTAAAAAAGTGCTGTTTGAAGTCGAATAGAACAGTTAATTTAGGTTCCGTTCTCTCGAAATATTTGGGACCACCTTTGAAAGAAGTTTCAAGTGTGGATGGAAATCGGAATTTCGGAATTTACATTTTTTTCATAATTCCATTTTATTCCATTTTTTCTCATGATCAACAGCAGGGCAGCCAAGGCGATGTGACAGAACGGACTGCTCCTCCATTTACTCAGAAATGAGTGTTTTTACTTCGATTTATTTCTTTTCCATTTGTGTTATGTTGCTGGCTACTTTTAAAAATGTATCAGGTGTAAAATCCGACTGGTGGCTTTTAATATCACACTGAATGTTATAAGATTATTGCTTAAAACAAAATGGCGTTCTCCTGTACATATCTCCCACCGCCCAGTTGCTAAGCCCACATAAATCAATTAACGCGCGAAACCGATAAACTATATTTGCACACATTGCATCAGGGTAGCAGAAATTCACTGAATAGACACGAACGAACGAGTGTAGCGTGTCCTCAAAAAGCATGCACTTCCAAGTCTGGAAAAAATAGCTATCGCTGCCGTTAAGGAAAGAAAAACATACCAACAAACGTAAGAAAAATTAAGCGCGTTATTCTCGGGCCTTGGTCGGTCCGCATTAAAGGTAAAAACTGTGCCCGAGTTGTTGATTCGTCAAGTTCACATTGCACCCCTGAGGGATTCGAAAATTATGCCAGCGCGCAGTGGCAGCAGGAATTCGAATGTAATGAACTCGTGGAACATGGAATTTTAAATGAAAAACGTACCGGTTTTTCGTTGAATGGAAAGTACCCAGAGATACAAGAAATGTTAAGCCATAGATGAAAGTTTTCATTTTTTTATAACTGTAGGGTAAATTGTTTTACCCGCCAAAGTGTTTTTAAAGTGGCTATATCACGCAAAACTATTTAATTTCATGACACCCAAAATGCCCAAAAAGTAGAATGAAACATTACATACCACTTAAGGACGGTGCCTACTATTGTTATTGCGCATACGTTCTGCTCATCTCGAGATACTCGGGTTTCCTATCGGTGATGCTTACTAATACAGTGATATTTTTGCGCGGTTTAAACTATCCGGAGTAAGTAGATCTTCGTAAGTACTCTTGGTATCCAAAAAGAAAATTGGGGTTAACCATGCATTCTTGAGAGATAATGAAGCTTGAATTTGAGAAAGAACGCCGTACATTGCTTTGTATTTTAAAGCTTTTTACAAATATTATTCATCAATTATCTTTGAAAAATGTGTGCTTACTCCCAATTTTCTTTTTGGATTTTAATAACACTTGTTAAGATCTACCTTTTCTGCATAATCATAAACCGGGGTAAAACTACCTTTGAATTGGTAGGCACCGTCCTTAAAACCGTTGGACAACATAGAAGAAATACAATAAAAAGAAAGAGAAGCATGGATGGACACAAATGGACAAGATTGAAACAGATTGCATTTGGGTAATCTTGAACAAAGTCGGCCCGCGACATTTTTGAGGAGCAAGGATGGCACAGTCGGTTAGTGCGCGGCCTTGGTGCAAGAGGTCCTGAGTTCGATTCCCGGATCTCGCGTCCTTGTTTCGACTTCTTTCCTTTCCGTGTAGCTAAGTAGCTTTAAATCCCCGTAAAACGGAGCACTGATGGAGAGGGGGAAGTAAAATGAGCGCACCGTCGACCTCAGGTTTGTCAGTTGAATTACTGTTACGAGTTATCGACGTTAAATATGGTTACTTTACTTTACTTTACTTTACTTTTCAAGTCATTCGCTTGGGTATATAAAGGCCGTTTTCATTTAGAATCATCTTAATTAATTGTGATGTAACGATAATTTTATCAGTAAAGGAATTCCACACTACCATTTTCGACCATTTTCGAATTTTAAACTCGTGATAAACTAAAGATTTTCCCAATACACCCTAACATAACTTGACATAGCCCATTTAAAGTCAAATTGGTCATCGTAATAAGGTGAAGCATTTGCAAAGAAGACTGAAAATTTGTGGCTAGAATGTGACTCAAAGGAGTTAACTGATTATGTTTTGCTACCCAACGGGGCCATGGATTCGAGTTGCGTTCTCCAGGATTTTTTGCAACTGTTTATTTAAGTGATAGCGACGGCATGACAAAATTGTAAAAGTCATGTCCGAATTTCATACATAGACAGTATAAGCATATATATGCACCATACACCAAAGTCTTAACTAAATCTTTAACTAAATTCTCTTATGAAAAGATTCTTCTTCCTATGACTGAATAAGTACAAATTTTAACATAATTATTCCGTTTTTGTAATGTTTCGACCAACTATGAAAGCCAAATTCTGCCATCAAAGTATCGAGGGTCTGACTACGTGAAAATATGCTGCTCTCGATGATTCCTATTGAAATCTGCTTTCATCTTTCCTCCAGCAATTGCTTGTTCTCGCATACATTCCTGTCCCTCATTTCCCCTGATTTGTGGCGACTCTTTTGTGTGCCATCTCGAAATTTTCGGGGATCTTTTTGCCAAATGTCTTCAAGATAACTTCCAAAGGCAGAAAAGTAAGAAGAATGCTGATCAAGTGTAAAACTGCCATCGTCCTCTTCAAGACGCTCTAAAGCTCTCTTGAAGTCATAAGGAGTTGGAGTGTGGTAACTTGATTTCCTGCTGGAGGGAGATTTTAAAGACGTCAAAGATTGGCGTATCTCCCGACCAATCTGCACTATGCTTTCTTTCAGATCATTCAAAGACACGCTTTCAAATTTGTCGGCATTGCTTAAAGACTTAAACTTGAACAAAGCATCTGTGCGTTTGTCACCACAGTCGTCTTCACTATCGATGTCATTCATACTATCGCAAGAGGCCAGTTTGGCTTGTTCGCTTAGAGATTCGAAATCATCCTCTGTCTTTCGTGGTTTGTCTTTCCGTAACAGCCTTTCAAAGCTGTCAATTATGCTCTTTACAAGTGTCCAAGCTTCGTCCCTATAGTCCTTGACCTTCTGTTTTGAGTAGTCCACAAGAAATGCTCCAAGTTCGGCATCAGCGAAAGCTTCTCCCGGATCCACGTTCTTGACTTCATTGTAACAGTCATTTAAGATAGCAAGAAACATGTTTAGGAGAACCATGAACATAGTCAAAAGATAGCTGAATAAGAATATCGGTGTGATGTACCTGCTCGTTGACTGTAATTCTTCGAAATGCATCGCGCCTCCAAATAGCAAAAGCAACAAGGCTCGCAGCGAACTGTAAAACGAGCTGTAAGCATTAACATCCGTTGAAAACACTAGGAAGCCAACTTGGGTGTAAGCTAAGACAATTATCACAAACACCATCATGAAAGATAAGACTTTCGTTGCCGCTCTTTGTAACGTCCCAATTACTTGGCAAACATGGCGGTTAAATTTTATCAAACGCAGAAATTTGATTGTGATTATAAAAAGAACAAACGAGAGCAAGTATGTCTCCAAGTCGGACATAAACTCGATATAGTCGATGCTTGTTGTCTTGAAGGGATTTTCCTGGAGTTTTTTGACAAACTGGCTCGTTTTTGACTCCTTCAGAAAAAAGAAAACCAATGCGCATATAGTACTTGAGATCTGAAGGAGCTCCAGCCAGTTCCAGAGTTCTTTAAAGTATGAACATTTTTCACGGCGAAGCTTGCCAATCTCGGCGAATATAAACACAATAATCATGATCATCAATACTAGCTGACATATTTGGAAGAGGGATCGAGAACTTGGATCCGGTGAGGCATATAGCGAGAGCGTCTTGATAGCGACAGTCGCCAGTGATCCACCTGTTGGAGTTCGCTCAAACAAAAGTTTCACTGCAGAGAATAGAGAGCTAGATGGCTCAAAAATTGTAAATTCGACGAAAACAGCAACAGTTTGATTGTCAATCCACTCGTCGTCCTCTAACACTTCTATTACTCTCCTCGCCGAGCGGGCATTGTATCCCAAATCAGCGATGTAACCTCCACCAACAAACACAGCCATTACACCCCCGAAGGGTCTAAGGTTAAGGTCCTCTGCTGTACGATATCTCCAAGGCCGAGGACACTCCTTTTCGAGTTCGAAATCGTTGTAGAAGATAGTCGCATTTTGAACAGGAACCCATCTCGGTCTGTTGTATGGAGACACGTTTTCTACCTCTGTAATGTAGAACGGAAGGCATCTTGGAAACAATCTCGCCAGTTTAGGCTCGCTGGCCATGATTGGACAGTTCCATTCTGTTGATTCAAAATAAGTTTAGGACATGAATAAAAAAAAGATTGCGGTTACAGGGATCGCTGAAGGGGATGGCATACCCCTACCACCTTTTTTGCACTGGTTCTTTTTTGGGCCGGCAGGCTTCAGGTGTCGACATGGTAATGCAGGAGGAACCGTGATACCTAATTCTTGTTCGTGTCCACATACGCATGGTCTAATCGCTCGAACGCCGATTAGCTTTAACCAGCGTTGTAGCAAATTCGGAGGTTTTTATTTTTGCCCGTGGAAAATGGTTAAGCAAAGAAATTTAAAGGCTAAAGGAAAAGAAAAATCTTGGTCAAAACTAAAGGGCAAAAATTTTTCGGAAACTTTTCCTTGATCGATAAATAACTTGCAATTTCAGTTTGCACTATCTGTCATGCATATAGTCTTCATGTTAACATCCTTTAGTACCAGTTTATTATGAACTCATGAAACGTCCAGACCCAAATTGATTGCCACGAAGTCATTTCTTAACTGGTTCCGTATGTGGAGAACATGATAGAACAGGTGATTCTGAGGAAACTGCATCTATCGTCAGCCTATCATCCCTCTTTGAAAACAAACCATTTCGTGGAGTGATTGAACTTTGTTTTTCCACCCACCTGGTTTAACTCTCAATTGTCTCATCCTTGGCATGCCCACTAAGAAAGCCACACGATTGCTGAGGAAGCCTTCTTCGTACTGAAAGGGTCGGCCATTGTACCAGCCTACATCGTATACTCTGGGTAGAAACGTATTCTTTGACCATTTCCAAAACGTGGGAATATTATGGACCTAAACATTGAGAACGAAAAAGATTTCTTTTGAAAAAAAAAAAGCTTAACAAGCGATATTCAAGTTAAGAAGATTGTTATTCACTTTTTCGGAGGTCTCAATGTAGCAGGCATGGTTTAGGTCGCGCTGGACGTAGATTGTGCTAAAAAAGAGGACAGTACTCTCCCCACTGCTCCCAAAATAGTAAAATCTAGTGCACTTAAATGGGACCTTTGGGGTCGTCTATAGAGCCTACATTTCTATGCAAAGCTTGCATAGCATTTTTATGATTGCTCTGGCTAGTGGAAATAATAATGAAGGTGTATGCTACAGAATACACGCATACCCATTGCTAAAACCACCCACGTGAGTTTGGTCGTCAAATATCTTAATTTTCGAGAAAACGCTGCTCAGATTGCAGAGATGGAAAACTTACCCTCGCAAACGACTGGAACATGTCCTCCATAGACTGCGTGACCATGAATCGCTCAAAGCCTCTGTTGCTATAGCAGACCACCATCATCAGCAGAATAAATATCCCGAACAGCACAAACTCCAGCACTTTTCGGCCAATCTGTACAAGACTGCTTCGGAACTTGCGGGCTTTCTCCCGCTCTATCTCATTCGGAGGAACCACGTCGCCTCCTTGGCATCCGGATACTGAGTCTCCGATTACTTTCTCCTGTTCGGGTGGCTTTTTGATCAACACGGACAAGATAGATGCCACGATGAGGACTTTGATAGGCTGCATGACGATCACGTCTTGGAAGAAGGACACCATCACAGAGACAAGCCATTCATTGGAGGTTTCTGCGCCCCACATAAGACTGTAGAACAAAATGAATGTGGCCGAAGTCAATGTTGCCATGGTGCATATAAACCAGGCGACGAATAAAAACCAGTGTGGCAAGCATCGTTTGGGTTTCGTCTCTTCATCTCCCGTTTCGCTCGGTTTCACATTTCTAAAGATAGAAACGACCAAAACGTTAACAGGAATGGCGACGATACTGCTTTGGATTCCGATTTTGATCTGCGTCAGGCTGACTTTCAAGGGACCTATTTGCATGGCATCGCCGGGCGGTGTACCAAAATTGTAGAACATGGCATTGGTTATCATGGCAGCAAATAAGATTGAAACACAGCAAGCCAAACGCTGCGCACGCGTGAACGGGTTATGCGGGGGTCGTGTAAAAACGGAGAGCCAGAGATGTTTCTCTCCAAGATTTGTTGCGGTTCTGGAGTAAAATAAATTCCTGAATTCTGACAATTGTTTCTTGCCAGCGGCTTGCAGATCCAGTTCTAACTTTCCATCTTCCTTCTCTACTGCTATCCACCTGCAGAAATCGAAAACAGGTATACTCAGTTAGATATATTAGAGGCCAGGGATTATCTGGGGTTACAGCTGGGGGGAATGTTCTGTGCAAGAGAAATGACCATTGATTTCATTATATCCGAATATTGCGCAAAGTTTACTACACATTGCAAGGAGACTTAAAATTATTGAATGGAAAATGTCAATCGGAATTTCCATTGGTGGTGTTTACTGTGCTTCACAAACAAAGACATTATATCAAGTGAAGCTATGATCCTCACAGTTATGGCCGCAATTTTTGCAATTGCGTAAAGAAGCCTGAAAAATTCAGGACTTCAACGGGGTTTAACCCATGACCTCGCGATACCGGTGCGACGCTCTAACCAATAGCTTCTCTTGATTTCATATCCGCATTTCATATGTGATCCATTTCATATATCATTTCATCATTGATTCATTCCTCACGGGACCGTTAGAACCCACAAATGACCAGCTCCCAACGTTAGTGTCTTCATAGCTCAGTTGGTTAGAGCGTCGCACCGGTATCACGAGGTCACGGGTTCAAACCCCGTTGAAGTCCTCAATTTTTCAGGATTCTCAACGCAATTGCAAAAATTGCGTCCATAACTGCGATGATCATAGCTTTACTTGATTTCATATCCGCAGTTCACATGTGATCCATTTCATAGATCATTTCATCATTAAAGACATTATAAGGCGTAATTTCTCTGATAATTTTCATCTCAGTATGGCTCTCATCCAACCAACCCACAATTAAGGTGTCTGTTAAGTTGTTAACGTCACAAATGCTCAAATGAACAAACCAAGATAAAATGGACACGAATCAAAAAAGAGAGGGGTTACATTTTTTCGCTCCTGCCGAAGTACAGGAAAACGTTTATAAGAAAGTCTTGAGCTTAAAATCTTACATAAGTTACCTATTTGCCACAAAGTGGGTCTTCTCTTCAGAAGCGAGATCCACGATAAGTACTTGCATAAGAAACCAGGAAGGACTTCTGCCACTGTTGTCGTGCCAGATACGTATCCTCTCCACTGATCCCAGGGATTCTTGTACGCAAAGTGTAAAATTGTTGATGCTTCCTCGGGCGAAAAACAGCTTCTCCAATTGAGGATCCGTTAAAGAAATGTCACCAGTGCTACCCTCGCTGCCATAAATGGCCAATCCTACGTTGGCTGACGTGCCATTGCCACGCCACATTCCAGATTGAATCGATATGTGATACTTGTTTTCTCCTTCGTTTTCATTGAGGTTAACGTTTGCTACAACCTAAAACGTATGAAGTGATGTGAAAAAGATTCTCATGGGTAAATGAACACATAACTGAAATAAGCCACTTGCTGGTATTAAGGGAATAATTTGGCTTCGGAGGCGCATTAGAGGACATCATGCATCTATTACATAACATCGTAAGACAACTACCAGAATTCGGCAAATAACAACAAATTATGAGTGCTTCAAAATTACGTAGTTGCTGAAGTATTTGAGCTTTCTATCGAGTTTGTATTCTCTTTTTACTAACCAAAATATTTTATTTTGAACTGAAATATTGATTCGGACGATGACAGCAAATTTACAAAAGTAATTTGTGTGAACGCTTTGTTTTGTTTTCGTTTTCGTTATTCAATAACACTTATTATACTTGATTCCAGTAAAGGTGCGCCACAAGTATTCTTTTGACTCTTTTCTAAGAACTCGCTGGCAATTGTTTCTCTTGCATACCTACCCTAAGTTCGTCTTGCTTGTCTTCTCTTCTAGCAAATACTAGAGCTATGAGATACAAACCCAGGATGACACACACTGTAGACAACACTGCAAAGTTCCCAGACTCGGCGAGGTTGCCAAACGCTGCAAACACTTTGTCAAAATCGATGGGATTCGGAGCCACGAAAAAATCACCTCCAAACGCCGACAGATGGGTGCACAGACATTGTAACTGCTTCGAGGTTGTTTTTGGTCCGACCTGTGGATATTTCAAACAACAAGCTTTTAAATGTTGTTTCAAGAAAGATAGTCTACGAAAAAAGCAATTTGAACTCAGGTAATTATAAGAGGAGAGGAGACTACACATACATCGAGGTAGCCTGCTCGCAACCCCGTCAAGTAAGTGAAATGTTGGAACCCTTTTTTCGAAACATAAAAATACCAGAATGGCATAAGCGAAAATTACATCATTTGAAGATTTCATATGTTAAAATCAAGTGAATTCGAAATGAGGACAGTTCATTTTCGCGTTCCGTTCAGCTTTCTAACTGGCAACTTCAATTTCAACTTTATTTACTACTAATACATAGAAAAAATACAAACGGCGATTCCCGCAAATAGCATTGGCTAGTCGAGGCGGGAAGCGACAGAGAAAAAGAAGGTTGTCATCACAGCTTGTCAAGTTTGAACAAAATAAAAGAGAGTAAAATGAAAATGAAAAGTGGCCACAAAAATATTAACATAGGTTGCAGAAAAATAAAAAAGGTATAGATAGCAAAATATATATAACAATTAAAAATATATATAAATGTAGATATTTATATAACAGTATTAGAGGATGAAACATGGAGGTTGTTGTGAAGATATTGATGAAAATTTCTAAACAATAATGGTAGGCGAATCAATACAAGCATCCTCAGAAGCCAAGAAAGATAGAACATATATATAGTTTATTGACCAAGCGTGAGGACAAGGTGGCTAGAAATTGACCACGTTGGTTTTTTGCGAGTCCATAAACACGCAAAAAAAAGAACGAGGCCAATATCTAGCCATCTTGACCGAACAATCTTGGTCAATAAAGGATCTATTATTATGTGGGATAAAACACCAAAAAATTATCTTTGATTTGGCAAACCAAGCGAGAAATCCCGAGCGAGCAAGATAGCTCCACCTTGCCCGCTCGAGTAGCCAATCACAGCGCGGGATTTGGTTCATATGGCTTCCCATGTGAGGGGTTGTTGGAGTTAATAATGAATCAAAATGCAATCTAAGGCACCAGCTTCAAAACAAGGTTATTGTTAGTACTAATAGGCTTAAAGATTTTGTAACGTTTCGTTATGCATATAGTATTGTGAATTAGGATGTTGCGCCGTACCTGTAATCCAGCCTTTGGGCTGCAATTGGTATTAATAGATAAACTACAACATCTTGCTCTGTCACGGAGCTAGTCATATTACAATACGGATTACTTCCTAACGGTTGTTATGTGATGAATTAAGTTTATTTTAACCCTTTCCCTCTGTGAGCGAAACCTTAACATTTTACACAATGCAATGCTAACGATTTTACTCGTGAATGGAGAGCCCTCAGGGCGAAAGGGTTTAAAGCGAATGAAAACAAATTTCGCAAGAAAAAATGAAAACTCTTTCTTAAAGAGAAACGTCACTCTCGCTTTGAAAAAGAGACAGAATTCTCACCTGGCAGCCTTCACCAGTCCACTTCTCTTTGGATTCTGACCAGTACAAGCAACCACTGACCGAAATGCTCAAAGTATAATTTAGATCTGTCGACATATTGTATTTGGGTACCACAATGATAGGTGTTGGGGCAGGGGTCGTCGGAGCGTCCTTCACATCCACGCAAGACCTTTTGCCCCTCCTCTGACCTGATGGGTTGCAGGATCGCCTTGTTCGATCTGATTCAGTACTCTTTCTCATATATTGAATTCCAAGGAAATGAAAACCGGTTTTATTGGACACGAGGCTCGAGAAGGTAAAGGTGTATGGATTCGACGAACAATTCTGGGACCAGTTAGGGATGGTTGTGCTAAAGACGTGGCTCTGTGGAGTTGGTTTGGTTTTGTAGTTTACAAAGACGTCCACCGTTTTTCCGTGTTCGGGTTTAATTGTTATCGACACAAGCACCTCCGGAGACGAAACTGAAAACCTATGGAAGCGAATATTGGATGTACCGTCGCTTGGTTTAAGGAACAAATGCGGTTCAGAATCGTTGCTTTTCTGTGGCTCGTTTGTTTTGGGAGTAATCGGAATGAAGAGCTCAATTGGCTCTTGAAGTCCTGAAATGTTCATGGCCTTCCCTCCGCTTGCTTTTAGTTTGAAGTCGATCACTGATGACTTTACTGTTTCAGCGCTTTTGTCCCATGTGAAAGGATTCTTGTTGAATGACAGCATCTATTCGGAAAATAAATTAAAACTAGATATTTCCTTGGACATCGAAGTACGGTTGTAAGAGTGCAGACGGACTCAACATTGTTGGGACCTCCAGGTGATCTGGTGACATAATTCGGAGGACCGGGGAGAAAAATTTTAACGCCCTATCCCACAAGCGCGCGCGGCCTTGAATGTTATCTCCGAATTCAACATGGCAGGGGCGAGGTTAGATCTCGGCGGTTTCCACTTGAATTTTCATTCAGTAACAGGAAATGTGGGAGACACGGTAGGATCTGTTGAGTTTTGGCGATGGAAATACTGCAGGCAAATTGGAAACAAAACCTAAGGCCGCGCGCGGTTGTGGGATACTGCGTTAAAATTTTTCTTCCCAGTCCTCCATATTACGTCACCAGATCACCTGGTTGTTGCGTCCGTTTACACAGGGCTATGGGGAACTTCCGTGAGGACGACGACGACGGCTACTAGAACGCCATGAAACACTAGTTTTGTGAACAGAAACAATGGTTTTGAACGCCTGCCCGTTCTTTTTGCATTTCTTGGCTGTTCTCGTGCTGACATCCCCTTGAATTGACCACATTTGAGGTTATGTGGAAGGAAGCGAGCACCTGACAAAAACGTTTCCAATTTTCTCACCAAATATCCACACCGTTCGCACCAGTTTTATTCCTGGGACGAAGTAATCGCGAAATTATTACAGTACCGTGAAATAATATTTTTAGACAACGTTCTCGTAGCCTTCGCCATCGTCGTTTAGCAAGCTCCCTAATGCGGAATACGACGACGCCGTGGCAACGACAAAGCCACAAAACAACAATATCATTGGTTAAAAGAGGACAAAATCATCGTTGCTGCACGTGCGCGAACGCATTTATACACATGATTTTGCGGTACTCTGCATAACAACTACTTGAAATCTCAAATTTTATGTTTTGACGAGAACGTGAGCGTACAAATAAGAAACTTTCATTCTCTAATTTTACTCCGAACCCCTCGAATAAATCAAAATTTTAGGATAGGTCGCCCACATTGTACGACTTGAACGAGATGGATAATCAAAAGACTCTTATGATAGTACAAAGTTCCATTTTGAGGTAACTTTTCGGTGACGTCACCGTCGTACCGCTAGACCACGCTGCTGTGAAGACAAGATAGACCATTTTACAGTTGTAGCTACTAGTCACCTGGCCTAAGAATGGAAGCGAGGCTGCCGGTGACCTTGCCTTGTGCTTTTCTAATGTTAATGAATTAAAATAACACAGTTTACATGATAAAAGAAGTGAGGTCTGTACCAATACCTGGTCACCAGCAGCCTCACAGCCATTCATAGGGTAGGTCACTGAGCAAACAACAGTAAAATGGCCTATTCATGATAAGTGTTATGATACTCTGCAACCAAATTCGCATTTAAACCCCTGGTTCCTTATCGAACTTTTCTGCATGAAACCAGTATCTTAATGTCTTTTAATTTATTAATATCAGTTGTAGTTTTGAAGCTCGTTACTTGCCTGCGAATCGACAGCTAAGGTTCCTGTCCTCGACGCGCAAACATTGCGCTACTCGAGGTGACGCTTTACGAATTCGAGAGTACCGTAAACAGAGAGCGGAAACAGGGAGAACTAGAAAATTGCGTTGAGGCATATTAAGTGACGTAAGAGAATTAGCGGAAACCTCCTAATGAAAAAACACGATACTGAGATGTTTAAGGTCCCTTCTCAATATCTTGGAGGGGCCATGTGGCTCTTTTACAGAACAACAATGTTCTCCGCATTCAAACCTTTGATATCTTTTTACGTTTTAGCATGTTGTCAAGGTTTATAATGAACTCTTTAGGCCACAATTTCACTTTTTCTTTCGCCTGGAATCTTACAGTAGTTTTCATTACTTGCCTGCGAATCGACATCTTCAGGTGGTCCATCTCCTTGACCTGCAAACAGAGAGCTACCTGAGGGTAATGCTACCCCGCTAGGACCATCTCCGAGTTTTTTGCCTCCCATATCTGAGCTCCGTTGTCGATCTAACAAAACATCCAGAGACTTTGTCTTGAAGACAGTGGGCTTTTCGCCGACTTCTTTGGTGCCCAGTAAGCTGTCGCCCACTTTGGAAACCAAATTTACAGCATGCTCTGTAAAAAGTGTTGATTATGAGTTACAACCTATAGCTACAAAGGGCCAAAGCCTCATTTAGCGTTCAGAATTAAGCTTTAAAGGAAAGCAGTGAAATAATAGTGCTTGCGCGCTGGAAAATGTGAACTGAAAATCCAACTCTCAATGTAAAGTATAGCTCCGAAAAACGACAAATGAAACGAGAAAAAGGTACCGAACGTAACGGGAAATGTTAAGAATGCTGGAATGAATAAAGGACAGAAGGAATGCACAAGCAACTCCTAATTATTTTAAGTTCGCCAAACTTTACCAGCAACGTTCTCTAAAGTTTACTCGAAAGGCCAAAATTAATGCTTCCATTTCCCATTCATCACATCTGGTTTCGAATGAAGAAGGGTCAAAACAACATTTCGTTCCCCAGTTGGGCATAACCCACACAATTTACAGATATATATTTCTTAACAAGCAGCACATTTTTGCAAGTCTACTCTCTGGTCCGTTCCTATTTTATTGGTCTTGGTCATTAAAAAATCAGGACAGCGCCATCCAGATAGTTGATAATCCGAATATTACAAGCAACTGCGTAAGTTACAGTCATGGAAAGGATGGTGACCTAATTCTGAAGAAAATAACGCCATTCACTGAACAAATCACCATCCCAGCGGATTATCACCATCCACATCTGGGGCTGGCACAGTTTCCTTCAATTCATTTACTTTAACACGCGATTCCATACTAACCTTTTCTTTCCCTTTATCTTCGTCCCCTTTTCCAACTTCATTTTCGTCATTCGTCTTTTCTTCCGTCTCGGATCCAGCCTTACTGGAAGCCGCATTTAGCACGTTCCCGATTCCACTAAAAAGACTGGTACCAATACTCTGCACCAAATCCGAATCCACCGACCCACTAGCCATTTCAGACGCGATGAAATCAGCGGCGTTCTCCAACATTCCCAGAGCTTTTTCCTGACAACCAAAAGAAACTTGTCAGTTTTATAACATTTGCATTTGCTTTGCATCAGATCTTTGCACCTTTAACTGATTAAATTGCGTTTTAGACAGCCATGTTGCGTTTTATGTACCTGAGAATCATCCGATATTCCATCTTCGTTATCTGTCGCCATAGCGATGACTCCTACAACCAATGTCGCCTGTTGCATACTGGCAACTTCCACATTTGCCATTTTGCCAAGAAGCGAGTCCTTTAACTGGAAAAAAAGTTATTACCCCCTTATGCTGTTGTTCTCTAACTCCGTTTATGTTTAACATAAGTTACTTCGGTGCGCATGCTAATTGAACGCGCATGCCCATTTGGTCATGCAGAAATATTTTGAAAAGGTCGGCCCAATTTCTTTATAAATTCTATCGATGAGGTCGAGTTATTTCATCTGCTTCAATCGCATTCATCTTCAGATACATCAAGGAGTTAGAAAAACACGGGCACGTGAAAACTTCTCTCTGTGCAGCTCAGGTAAAGTTTGATTGGCTCGACGGTAATAATGACCCACAAGCAATTATGGAAATTAAAGCGAGCCGGTCCCTACTGCGGATGTGCCCTAGCTGTATTAGAGTATTAGAATGGTCCCCTAGAGTATTAGAATGGTCTTTAAATAAGTAGGAACGCAAATGTAAGATCTGTCGCCTGATGATCGTCCAAACATGAAACTTGAAGTCGCTACGCTGTGAAGCTGTCTTTCTTCTAAACTTTAATATAGTTTTTTATTTATAACCTTCTTTGCATTTATTACTAACCGAGCCCGACTGGCTATCAGCCATAGAAAGCATAGCAAACGCCAATTGCATGGCCTTTTCGGAGTTTCCAGAGGCAAAGAGATCATCCAGCTTGTTCTGAGAGTCTGCCGTGATTTCCGCGGACTTAGGTGGTGTTACCTAGAAGACGAAGTGAAGAACGTGAACTCAGATACGTGTGAAGACGAACAATGCCACGTAGAGTAAAAGGTCCGCCCCCCGCCCCCCTACCCTTCACTGGATCCTTAAATTGGTACGTACTTTCTGCCCTCTAAACATCAACAAACGATGTAATTTTCTCCCAAAATTTGGCGGTCTCAAAAGATCATGTTGTCACACTACACATGTCAAAAGAAACGGTCACATAATTTATGCTTGAAGATAGCTCAAAAAAGTGCAGGCCGTAATCAGATCGCAAAATATTGCACCAATTTCATTTCCTCGTGGTCGTTTTGTGAGGAGCGATTCGACACGCGCACGACACACTTACAAAAGTCCCAAATGATTAAGAGTCCCATGCAGCTTTGTTGGCCAGCATTTCCTTTGCCAGCACAAAATATTGGGAGCGTTTAGCCCCTAAAACTGGATTAAAACAGAGGTAACAACTTTCGTTCGATCGACAGAATGTGGTGCGAACTTTCGATGAAACGTTTGGTGGAACACTTTAGTCGAATGAACGTTGCTAGAACTTTAACCGTCGCTTTGCAATATGAGCACAAAGCCCCAGAGTAATCCACACGCTTATTTTATCACCATTTATTGTTGGTACCTTTAGCTACGCTTCCAATATCGGCACCAAACGTAAAGACGGCTGAAAATGTTATAACGTCTATAGCTTTAAAGTGGTACGATGATAAAATTTTTACCCCTTGATTTTTTGAGTGTATCACATAGACTTCCATGAGAGAACAAAAACGCCATTTACCGTTTGCAAATTTCTTCATTAGTTCCGGAGATATTTAAGTTTGAAAAATGGGTAAAATATGCAAATGAGATGACTAATGACGTCATACACTCAACCCAATATTATATTGAGTATATAAAAAGAGCTACCTTGGCCAATTTACAGCGCAGACCATTGAAACTTGGTAGTCTAATAGTTCTACGGGAAACACACCTATGGCTATAAAAAATAATGTTCCCATGGCAACTCACTCTTTTCCAGTCCCCACCCACTTGATTTCAATATGTTAGTGATTTTCAGCTTGAAAAATGTTAAACAAGGCCACAAAGTCGTGCTAACATTTTTATATGCTTGCAGGAGCATGCATATGAAGTGCTGCTAACAAATATCAAAATGGAAAGCCAAAAGTGGCCAGAAAAGCCCATAATATGGGGGAGGTCTGGAACCCAGTATGATGCCATGGTAACAGAACTGTTAAGCTCATATTGTGGAGAACATTTAGTAGAATCTTACCGCAAAAAATCAAAAATTTCTAATACAAATTGGCTGAGATATCTCTTTTCATCATATTTGAACAAAATTTGGTTGATTGTATGACGTCATCACTTGGCTAATTTGCATATTTTAAAAACTCAAATATCTCTGGAATGAAAAGAGATATTTGAAAAAAGTAAACAGCATTTTTCTTCTCACGCAGACTACTTGTTTATGTTTCAAAATGGCTTAGATAGGAAAGATGTGATTTTCGTCATAGTACCACTTTAAATCGTACCTGTACATTGACCAACTCTACCGATGAATCTCCTAAAGAGTCAATGACTTCCAGCTGAACAACAAGAGAATAGTTGTTCGTCTGGCTTCCTGGGGGCAAATCTGTGGTAAGGTTTGACTGCAAACCGGTGTGAAACACCACAACACCAAACTTCGTTTGGTACGAAAACTGATATCTAAGAGGCCGATCCATGTCCGTCCAGTTAAAGCATTTGATCGCAAACTCAGTGAGTACGGCTTCTCCTTGCTTGGGATCTACAGTACAACCAGAATCCTTGCCTTTCTTGGATGGTGACAGATTCGTGTGGAAAACCAGACTATCCACTAGGTAATTTTCCTTATCCAAACGTGCAACCAGTACAATTTTGTATGTTCTGTTGCCTGTTAGAGCGCTGTGATTCATTTCAGCTCTCTTGTAACCCCTAATCGCAAGATTCGGTCCGTCCAATGATGTTAATGCTATCTCAGAGAGATGATCGACCTTCCTCCAGAATTGGTTAGAACCGTTGTTAACGGCAATGTAAAGAGACCAGTGATAAGAAGTAAGAAACGAACACGATATTCCTGCACATTGCTTCCTGAAGAGCAATTTTCGTCTCGTGCTGACCTTGTGTTGGCAGTTTGCTGCACACCTAAAATTCACAAAATAAACTATTTGACAATCACTCGAAGAATGGTACCTGCCGCTCGATCACGTGAACAGGGGCCATACGCAAGGATTTCTCTCTAGAGACAACCCGCCACTTTTAAGCGAAACAATTTCAAACCAAGAGAATTTAAACGTTAAAACAGAGGGCGTTTACCATTTGCACGGAAAATCCGGTCGGCATGGAATGCTCGTAATGGTACAGGATTTTCCCGGTGTGGCGTTCCGCCAAGCCCGAGACTCTCGCGGCTAGAAGAAAACAATAACAAATCAAAATGACGGCTCCATCTGCAGCGTCGAATGGTGGGAAAAGAGGGCGAAGTGCACCGGGTCGAGTGGGAGTTTTCAAATGGTACAGGATTTTTCCGGACATTTCGGTTGGAACGGGAAAAGAGAAATACCTCTGAGGATTTCCATCTTTTCCAGAAACTTTCCGGTGGAATGAGCTGTACCATTTGAGTTTCCAACCGGAATTTTCGGTTTTTGTTGACAAATGGTAAACGCTCAGAGTTTCATTCCTAGTTGGAACATTAACGTTGCTGCCATATCTTGTTACGTTACTTGAAACTGCTTGCTTCGAAAAAACTTGACTTCACTTGTTTTCATCTGTGACGTTGTCCGGGGAAGTCAAAAAGCTAACCCAACGTCGTTCCCAGGGTCTCTTGTCGACAGTGACAATGGAGACCCTGGTAACGAGGTTGAGTGCTAACCATGACTTTTTTCACAGGAGTGGGCATGGGAGGTGGGTGGTCCAAGCGTTTAACTGAAGCTTTTCGTGCGTGACTCATGCCCCGTCCACACGTATCCGGAGATTTTTGTATCCGAAAATTTTTTTATGCGGATACAAAAATATCTGCGTCCACACATAGCGTATACGAATCGTATACGACCGTCCACACGTATCCGATTCGTATCGGGACATCTCAAAGGATTAGTCAACAGAGCACGCGCATTACAAAGAAAGCTGAGCCTGCGATAATTTTGGCGCCAAATTCGCGGCTTTCTGGTTTGTTTACTTGAGGTTTCAACACGTGTGAACTTGAAGAGCGAAAAAAATTCCTGTTAAAAAACACCATAAAAAATGTCTCAATTAAGAGAAAAACAGAAAAAAACCGAAGACAACTCATTTGTTTGGACGGACGATGAAGTATTGCTGCTTCTTAAAGTGACATGGATTACAAAACAGCAAAGACTATGGAAAATATCGATTAGGAGTCGTGCCAAACCAAATATTCTGACATTTTAGATCTCTTCAATGACCCCTATTTTGGAAAATGTCGCGCGGAAAAAGACTGGTTCTGATACTGTGACGCCAGCGTATACAAAAATATACGGATACGAGCGTCCACACGTATCAATGTGGTAGTACAAATGGGGTAGTACTTTGTGGAGGTGATCTGAACCGATTAGATCTGGACTGTCTTTCCACTTCATCTGGCCTTGTGCCCATGGTGAATTTCGCCACTAGAGGGACTACCATCTTGGATAACTGCCTCACAAACCACCCTGAGCTGTTCAACGACCCTTTACGCTTTCAAGCGCTGATAATGACTGACCACTGGGGCGTGATACTTCCTCCGGGGAACAAAATTAAACCAATCCGATCTAAATGCTGTTTTAGGGATTTTAGAGAGCATCACAAGATAAAATTTACTTCAGAGTTAGAAGATTTTGTTTGGACACCTGTGATTAATGCTCCGGATGTTGAAATAGCAACTAGCATATTAAATAAGGAACTGCACAATCTTATGGATAAGTGTTTCCCTGTGAGGAGAGTTGTGATGTCTTCCCGTGACCCTCCGTGGATTACTCCACTAGTTAAATATTTGTTAAGGAAGAAGAAAAGAGCTGCTGATAAGGGCCACGTTCTCAAAGTGGAGGACTTGCATCGAAGGTCTACAAGTTGATTGGTGAAAATCGAAAAAACTGGGGTAGGAATGGAGCACAGGGGAGTTTGCACTGGTGGAGTAGAGTGCATAAAATCACCTTAAGGAAAGAGAAACCTCAGCCATATTTAGAAAAGGAATTTCTTGCTGGTCTCAATGATTATTTTGGGGATTTGTGCAATGATGAGAACTACGTTAAACCAGTGCCTCTCAGGGTAAACCCCGAGGCACACCCACCCCCAGAGCTCCAGGAATTTGATGTGATGGTGGCATTATCCAAGATTTAAAAAAACCGCTACTGGCCCCGATGGGTTGCCGTTTTGGGTTTGGAGGGACAATTGTACAAGTCTCGCTCCTGTGGTGACTGCTTTGTGGAACAAGTCTCTGTCCTCTTACACATGGCCGACAGCTTGGAAAGAAGCTAACATCAATCCCCTCCCAAAGGTAGACACTCCTGTTCAATATTCGGATTTTCGGGGAATTAACGTGACTCCAGTTATAGCACGCTGTTTTGAAAGAACTGTATACCATCATTACAGTAAGAAAGTCTTTGAAGAAAATCTGACTGTCACACAATATGCGTATAGTGAGGGCTACAGCTGTACAGACGCCTTGATTCTAAGCTTTCTAATGGATAGGAAACAAAGACTGATATTCAAGGGTGTTATCTACAAATGGCATAATGTGAACAAAGGAACAACCCAGGGTAGTGTCAGTGGGCCCCATCTTTTTAATTTGTTTGTCAACGATTTGGCCATCAGGGATAATGACCTTACCAGCATAGTTAAATATGCTGACGACACCACCTTGCTAGTCAAAGTATGTAAAAATGAAATGGATCTTTCTCAAAAGGTTGTCAATCAGTTTTTCAGTTGGACCCAAGATAATGCCATGGCATGTAATCCTAAATAATGCAATGAACTAATACTTTGTAAGAAGGTTGCTCATGATATAGACTCTGTGAACAATATAACGCAAGTTTCTTGTTTAAAAGTGTTACGGGTTACTTTACAAAGTAATCATAGATTTAACGAGCATATTAAGGTTAAGCTGCAGGAGGCCAACAAGTGTCTTTATGTCATAAGATGTTTACGTAAAGAGGGATACCAACAACCAGACGTAGATTACGTTTTTAGATCAATTGTTCTACCCAAACTAACGTACGGTCTACCCGTATATGCCTCCTCAATACCTGAATCAACGACGGTTCAGAATTTTCTACAGCTCTGCTTTAAACGCAAATATGTTTCGTACCGAATTGACATATATGGCGTATTAGAAGAGGTTGATCGCTCACTATTCAAGAAGATCTCCGGTATGCCCGGTCACCCTCTGTACCCTTCTGTCCCCAAAATGAAAGAAAGATCAGCACGCCTCCGAGTTCCTAGTAGTCAACTCCCTAGGGTTAATGCCCAGCGTTTTAAAAATAGTTTTTTTAACAGGCTTTTTTTTTAATATAGAGTAGCTATTTAATGTAATGTCGATAGCCTTGTAACTCTAATTAATTCTTTCGGCTATTTTTAATGTAACTGTTCTTGTTTTAGCATGTATTTTGCTTAAAAAACAATAAAGACCTATTTATTTATTTATTAATAAACGTAAAATTGAGATCACCCCTCTGGTCTCACAAATGGTGGGAATTATGGCGCGTTCTGGTTTGCATGCTTGTGCTGAACCTTCGACGGGAAGATCTGGGAATGAAAACTGGGGTTGATACCCGTCCGTTTGCGGAGCAAAAGGGTCGTCTAGGACTGGTACCCACAATACTGCAAACAAACGCCTGGAGGCATTTGACTGAGGCACTCATCGCTGGTCACCAGGCCCGATCTCATTAAGGTGGTTCAAACAAGTTTCAACACTTGAAAGAAACGTTCTTATCAGAAGGATTGACTCTACAAAACCTTATCACTTTACAGGAATGTTATGGTACCATATCTAACACCAATTATTGCTGAAAAAGATTCGGTTATTTTTGCGACGTAAAAGGTTACCGTGGCAACGGTAAAGCCTTGCAAAAACACCCCATATTTTGGCCTTAGCTGCTCATGTGTCAAAAATGAACTTGGTGACCCCCATGATTTATTTCTGAAATGGAACCACCATGCCCGAATGGATCTTTCTGCAAAGTTTTAAAAACATTCTGTGGAGCGGATTCAGAGCCACCTGAAATAATTGAACATTTAAGGTAGCTTTGAATCCGCTCCGTAGAATTTTGTTAAACTTTGCAGAAAGTTTTATCTTGGCCTGCTGATCTCTTTTATGCTGTAAAAAATTGGGGTCACTGACTTCTCTTTTCAGATATGAGCAGCTAAAGTCAAAATATAGGCAGGTTTTGCAAGGCTTTCCTGTTGCCGTGGTAACTTTTTACGTCACAAAAGTGACTGGATCTTGTTCAGTAATAATTGATGTTTTACATGGTACCATAACATTGCTGTTACGTGATAAAGTGTTGTAGTGTCAATCTTTCTAGTGATAAGGTCTCTCGAGAGTGTGGAAACTGGTTTCAGCCATCGTGATGCTTCTCACCGTTTTGTCCTTCATAAGGCGTTTGTTTGCATTACCAACGTAACGAAGGGATCAAGCGTTGTTAACCAGAAACAAGTTTCTTGTAAAGGAGAGGGAACTCATGGAGCAGTTCTGCTGTGCTACAGGTGAAGGAAAATTATGTCTTGGGTAGTTCCAATCATGATTTTCTTGTGTTGCATAGAATTTATCAGCCTGAACTTGAATGTTCCAATCGCAACCTCAACACACGAAGGGAGGTAGTTTTTTATTCTTATTTCATGTAAATAGATCGCCTGTCTTCAGACCTTTAATCTGCTCACTTTGTAAATGGATTGTTTTGTGAGTTGTTTGGTTTTTTTAAAATTTTATGTTATTATTATTATTTTCTCTAATACAATACTGCACATTTGCATTCACACGCGCTTTTGCTCAGTTGCAATATGTAGGCAAATAGAGGTACTTACTTACTTACTTTTCGCGAAATATACGGTTTGTTGTTGGCTAAGCTAAGTACACATTTTTCAGTGTACACTTTCCTTAGAGATCTTGTACGTTTATTCCCGTGATCACTAGCGGAAAGTCATCGAAGGTTGCTGCGGTGGTAAAGATGTCTTTCTCCCTGCGCCTGCAGGATCGTAAAAAAGTTTGACCTTTGAAGTCGCTCCTTTTGTTTTTGATTTCTTACAACATGGTAAAAGACAAGAAGTGGTGTCTATTTGTTTGGTTGTTGTGCCACTGGTCGCTTTAATGAAAGAACAAATGGCTTCTCTGTGTGCACGAGGGATACTCGGCCGCTTCAGTCTGTCAGAGCTGATAAAACTACTTAGTCGATCAAAATTACTGAACTGCTACGGTAACTTTTTTGAGAACATAGAAATACAGCAACTAAAAGTTAGAGTGAAATTACTCGTAATGCCCTTCAGGATGCCCCCGGTTGACAAGTAATCGTCTGGCATTAGACAGAGTAAAATCTGTCAGGTCTCACTCTTAAGAGTTAATGAGTTAATGGAGTGACTGGTTAATTGATGGGGGGGGGGGGGGGGTTGGGGGACTCAATTTTTGACTGCTGTTAACTGATTTACTCCTCAGGCACCCCAGGACACCCCCAGTTGAAGAGTAAAGTAAAATTTTTTAAGTCTTACCCTACGCAGTCAATAAAGGGCTTTAGCAACGACAACGGCGACGGCAACGAGAACGTCACAAATTTGCATATTTAGTGGGCAAAAAAAACGGCTTTGCACGCCCTGCACGTGCGTTTTTCACTTTTGTTCATTTCTTTGCCGTCGTCAGCAAAACAACAACGTGAAGTAGCTAAATTTGAGGTCTTATGTAAAACGTCAGCAATTGAAGATAAATTTTAATTTTCTCCCCTAAATGAAGCGCCGCTCATAACGATTTCATTCCTGAGGAACTGCCACATCTTTGTCGTATTAAAACACTTGGAATAGTTGTGAAGTGATTACAATAACGAGAATTTATGTTTTGAGATGACGTTCTCGTTGCCGTTCCCGTCGTCGTTGCTAAAGCTTCCTAATGTGTTAATGGAGGGGACGTAGTTTTTGACTGGTTAACCCATTCACTTGTTAGGCGCCAGTGAACTTTTATAACTTTTTTATAACTTTTAACTTTTATCCGTTCCGCGACGGGTCCATAGGCGCCTATGGACCCGTCGCGGAACGGATAAAAGTTCACTGTTTCTTTGTAAAAACTATTGGAACAGTTCCCGTTTTTATCGGGCCCGTGCCATTTTTGCTCTGTCGTGTAAACGCCCCTTAAGTGTTGTGTGATTAAATAAGTACAAATTCTTGTAGTTACTTACTTTTGTACTTAAGTTTCTAAATCTTTTATCCTCACAAATGCTGATTTTGTGTTCTATGTAGATGTTTGAACCCGATGGATTCATTATGATATTTTGGCAAACCCTTGGAGAATCGCAAGAAGGAGGTCTTTTTCGGATATGCATTTTTCAGCTTTGATGAATAGCAGTCAGATAGTTTTTGCTTAAACAATTTTAAGAGAAGAGTTATCCACGCACTTATCAGGACAATCCAGGCAATTGTCTCTCATGGACACCTGAAAAATTCAGGCGAACTCAACATGAGTCGAATCCATGACCTCTGCTATGCCGGCTCAATGCTCCACCGACCAAGCCGCAAAGCCACAAATATACATTTTATACTTTTGATTGCATTCACATTCACATTTTGTCAGAGGTAATAGTGCTGTAGGAGACAAGTACATTTGTTTTGGTAAGCAGATTGAACTCACTGTTGCTGACTGCAAAGCAAGACTAAAATCCATGTTTTCCGTGACATTTGATGACACCTTGCAAGAGAGGCAAAAGAGTTGGCTTTACACATCTTTTGTTGTGCTAATAACCAAATACGTCATGAAATGCACATTATTGGATGCGCATTGATTTTGATAAGTGTCTATGTCATGATTGCAATGTCCCCTTGCTCTTCTCCCCAGCTTCTATTTTGTCTTGGAAGACAGTCAATTTGCAAGACCAAGTGAACGAATTTCTAGGTTTTGAGTCTCACCAGACCATTTCCAAATGGCTTGGCTATTGACAGGTCATCATCTGGCCCTCAAACAACCCTCCACAGAAACACCATTTTCTTTGTGTTTTACAAGATTTTCATTACCTCATTAGCCCAATACGCACAAGGTAGCAATCTGTGAGCTTGAGGCACAGGGTCCACGTATGGTGTCTGCATTTAAAGAAGGGAATATAACCCTTTAGAAATCAGGAGGACATTTCACAGAGACCATAAAAATAAATGGCAAAGGGTCAGTATGGTTAGCTCAGTGTGTGGCACATTGCCGTTAAGAGACACTAAGCGAATGAAGTTTTTTAATACCCAAAATGTTAACACTAATAGTAACATCTAAACTGGTCACTATTCATCCCTTATATCAAGGTCAAATTATAATATTTGAATAGGCTTTATTTCAGTTGTGTGTAAGGCAAATTAAATGGCCTGGCTAATGGTGACTTGACCTCGTTGATAGTTACTTGCCTCGTTAGTTTTGGTACAGATTACAACGGGTTTCAAGTGCAAAACATTTCAGAGGAAGTTACTTTGAATTAATAATGTGCAAATTTACGCCTGACACCTTTAGGATTGACAAAGTTTTTTAGCTTATTTGGTGACATTTTTAGTCTCTAGTTTTAAAGTATTTAACTACTTCTTAATTAGTATTTTAGCATATCGTATTCTAGTATTTTAGTATTGTAATAGTTTAGTACCTTAATATTTTAGTATTTGAGTAATTTATTAATTTAGTATTTTAGTTATTGGTATTTAGTTTAACAGGGCCATAAGGGAGAGTACAGTTTTTTCTACTGTAATTATGCACCCTATAAATAAAGTGTTTTAAAGTGTTCTAAAAAGTATGGACCAAGGTTTTTTTCAAAACAAGGCAATTTTAATAGAGTTCATATTAGGCATGCACAAGGAAGGAAAGAAGATTACAATGCTTCTCTCTTCTTAAAAATGGCCCTAAGAAATGTTTGGTCACTTGCCTCAGATTTCCTTCAGAATTAATCAGCCGTTATTGGAACCAGATGTATGGCGTGAGAAAAATGCAGCACACTCAGTCTGGCTCTAAGCAGGCTCCCCATTGGAGACCCACAAGGAAATAAAACAGCTAACAGGAAATTGAACCAATTATTTTACGTAAGTTCAGGAATCTAACTCCTGCGATATTGTTGAGAGCCCAGACTGTGCTTTGACATCCACAGATTCCATGCAAGCCTTTCTCCTTCAATTAACCCTCGTTGACTCACACGTTTTTTGCTTTAGATTCCCTTGTTCATCTGTGTGCCTGTACAAGGGTTTGATCATTGGGTTAGATCATTGGTGCTTCGACAGGTGCCTTGCTCGTTGAGGCCTGTACGCATGCTAACAGGATCAATGCTTTGGATTTATGTGTGGACACCGGACTGGTGAGATGTTTTGTTTTTTCAAATTTAGGCTTACCAGAGTATTGTTTAACATAGAGAGATGTAAAAAACAGTCAACAGCATACCGTGTTCTTGTTCATTTTTTATGGCGCTCATGTTTACTTTAGTCAGTGGTTCCAATGATGGTAACATCAAATGTCTAAATAGAAAATATTGTATAAATGATACCATTGCGCACCTTATTAAATTATTAGCAAACCTTTTAATGAGATGAGAATGCAACAAAACGGTCTTGCCCAGCTCAGAAAGTATTGAAAATAAAAGAATACTGAATTTTTTTTTAAGACGTTGGGAATTTTGAAGTGGTGGGACGAGTTGTCTCCCCAGTCCTTTGCCTGGTCAGATAATAACTTCCTTGATTCTCTAAATCATTCTCAGCCTTATAATAATTACATATTGTCAGTATACTGAAATCAGTATACTGAAAAAATAATGTTAGGGAATTATTTTTTCTGCCTGTAAAGACAACAATAACAACTTTATAATCCAATAATTATAAACTTTATTTACAATTATATATTTTAGAATAAAAAATAGCGATATAAAAACATGACGTTTCGGCGACGACATGTCACCATTATCAAATGCAAAATATAACAAGATAGTGAACGTTATATATACAATAGTAAGTGACAAATTACATCGCTATTTTTTATTGTAAAATGTTTCTCAAAACCTCTCATCATTACAATTATATAATAATATTATTTGTCTCCCCACGTGTAGCAAAACTAATCAAGTTGGGTTGAGCAGTAAGTACATACACCAAGGATTAAGTAAGAAAAAAGAAAAAGAATATACAAGCAAATAAATATTATTATTATAAAACTAAATTGATTTAAATTGTACAGTATACAGAGACAGCGTTTGGTCTCTTATTTGACTATACTCTATTGAAAACTACTGGTTACACATGTAGATGTGCTTAGTTGACCGCTCCCTACAAGGGCTTTTCAAGATCAACTGGCTCAACAGGATCGGACCGAATGCATGTGAAGGCGCCGCACCGCTGCTGCCATGTGATCCGTGTGTGATCCTCGGAGCACTGCAAACCCAGCCAGATGTAATTGACTGGGAGTTGATTTTGAGGAAGAAGGAAAACCGGAGTATCCAGAGAAAAATGCTTGAAATCAGATTGAGATTAACTGAAACTCAGCCCACGTATGCCCCGAGGTCAGGGTTGAACCCAGGTCTCAGGTGGGAGGCGGCGCGGTTGATGATCACTAAACCACCCTGACTCCTACATGGATCTAAGTATGAAAAATACTAGTACAAATAGTTATCATTAGGGAAGTATGGTTTAATTAAAAGCTTCGCTTTCTGAATGATGTTGCAGGTTTAAAGATAAGAGTCTTTTGAAGTTAAAACGTGGACAAGTGTTCTTTCTATTTTTCATTGGAAGGAAGCATATAGTCGCACCAACTAAAAAACAAAAAAGGTAAACTTTGTTCCAAACTTGGCTTACACATAAATTCTAATAAACTGATGTATTTTTCCATCTGTAAACAACTGAGTGAATGGACATGCATGATTTTGCATGCCGTGAGGTATAAACATTCAGTATATAGCTCAGGATTGAACTTTTAAGGTGGCACTGTAACAGCTCATCATGGCTGCCACGCTCAGATCAGGAAATGGTCAGGGGAGAAAATTCTTCAAGGTCAGGGAAAAGTCAGGGAATTTCAATCCAAGCCGGAGAAAATTTAAGTGTTTAAGTGAAGTCAGGGCAAAGTGAAATTTTAAGAGTACTAATTTATTTATTGCCAACTCAGCGATGTTTTGGTGTCATAGACCAAATTGGCTAAGTTCCCTCTACTAACTATGGTTGCACCCAATTCAAAGCCTTTTTTGTTCCAGTTATTTCCATATCATTAAAATATGAATGCTACATTTTCATGCAAGTACAATACACAATACAAAAAGAATCTTTAAATCCAGGAAGATTTGAATTAGGTACAACATTGAGTTAGCCAGTTAGGTCTAACAAGAGTGCGAGCTGTCATTGTCAAGGTATGTAAAACAGAGTGGAGGTGAGGTTAGAGGTCATTACGAGGACTAATCTGTAAATTTTATTATTGTTTTAAGTTAGTTGGTGAGGGGATATTTACATTTGACAGGGAAAAGTCAGGAAATCAATTTCTGTGGCTGTGGTAACCATGTTCATAGCAGAGATTTGTAATACAAAAAAGTTACAAATTATGAATAATTTCAACTTTTACTGAGTCACAGGTGGCGACATGTTTGTGTTTAAGCTTTTTTGTTAATCAACATCAGAAGATACGTTGTTGAGTCGGAGTTTGGAAGATTTCTGCAGATGGCAGTCCAACAGTAAGTATATAACATAATAAAAAATAACATAATGAAAATAGTGGCAGGCCCTGGGGTTGACCTAAGAATAACAGCAGGGTTCTTAATAATTCGTGATAAATTTCAATAACTTATTTGTAAATAGCTGTAAATGGCCACTCATTGATTTTATCAAATAAGCAAATGTTGGGGAAAAATATTTGTGACAGTTGTGATTGCAGAAGAAATATTTTGTTATTTGTAGCTACTTTTTCTGACCTAAGATTCTGTAATATTCGATAATACTATTTCCAGGCAGAAAAAAATGGTGTTTCAACAAGTCATTCCAGATGTGCAGTAAGTGGAGCAAAATTTGCAGATCTTTCTAGGAAAATGTTTGGTGTAACAGGCTATGATTGTGGAGAGATAGTGAAGTCTTGTTTAGCAAACAGTACAATATGACCCCGGTACCGTACTTGAAGGGGTTAAACATATTGATGTGACGTTTTTGTGCATTGGATAACATTGAACAGAAATTTCCAAGTAATTGGAGTAAACTTAATGAGGAAGGTTTCATTTAAGAAGGGTTTTGCCACTTGTTTCTTTATTTATACCCTGGGCTAGATTCTAGAATACACGTCTTATTTGCCCGTGAATAGCTGTGTATTGTTATATGCTTCGTTCTTCAAAGGATGCCATATTCTGTTTAGTTTCGCATTTGCTTAATAGTGTATGTACTTCGCGTGGTTTTTTTTTTCAAAATCAGTTGCTTTGTCTCGATCTACTCAGCAGCCAAGTGGATAGGGCGCTTGCCTAATTTAATCCGTCCAGTTGGGATTCCTTAACTTGTTCTTTTCTGTTGGATGATTGATATGTTTCATTGGCCCTGAAAAGCCTTTTTGATGAGTGGTCAATTAGCAACACCTAGATCCACTCAAAAACTATGTTCCCTTAATTAATTAATTAAGTTTAATGGCAAAAACCCTTTTAGTGAGGTACCTTCTTTCTTGTAACTCGTCAGATCGATGTTTTACCAAAAGTGAAATTTTACTTGGGTCATCACTACTCTAACTTGGTGACCTTTAAAGGAAACCTCCCGGGATGAGACTGATCACTTATTTAAAAAATCGATTAAGTTTAGTTAGGATGCAAAACCTTGGAGCATTAATTTGACGACACATTCTCTCTCCAATACCGTCTAAAGGTTAAGACAAACGCCTTTAACATTTGCTTCAACATCCGTTCGATTTTGTTTAACAGCGATGTTGAAACCATTTGCGTCCGCCCCCCCCCCCCTCCCCCCTTCCTCCCCTCCACTCCCTTCCCACTTTCAGCCAAGTGGCAACATGTTGAATTGAAGTTGATTAGAAGATAAAAGCGTTAAAAGTTTCCTTCAACAACCATTCAACATTTCCTTCGTTATCGCGAACGTCGAATGAAATTAAGGCCGTTTACTCCCTCTCTTTCAACAATTTTGGGTATGCGCGTGCGCACTGATCGGTCTCCATGTCCGTATCCATAGTAACAACCGCGGCTACAGCCTGGGACTGAATACAATGCCCTCTCGTGAAGTTTTGTTAAATCACATGTTGATGATGTGTTGAAAACCGTTTGCCCACCCCACCCCAGCAGTCAATATCGTTGAACAAAATCGAACGGAGATTGAAGCCGTTTCCTAGGGCCTTAACACCACAGCAGTTTATTAAAACCAAATATTTAAAGTCCCGTTCGCTTACAAAATGATGACAGCAATCTCGCCTTTTATCTCATAAGAATTCCAGACCGCGCAAATTCACTAGTGAAAATTTTCACTCGTGAATTTGCGCGGTCTGGAATCCTTATGAGATATAAGGCGAGATTGCTGTCATCATTTTGTTAGCGAACGGGACTTTGGGCGTGATGCCCAACCAGTTTGCCTAGCAGAAAGGTCTCTGATGATTCTCTTTCGCCACACTCCACATTATGCCCCTATCATGCGTGTTCAAAGCCCGATGTCAATACCACTAGAAAGTAACACAAAGACAACCAGTAGACTACTAGCACAATTCCTTTTAATAACCGCCGAGACCCATAATACGAAAGGGAAAGCTTGCTGACAGAGGAAGTATCTGACGCCACAATAGGCTTGTAGTAGTACTTGTTAAACGTATACGGTCTAGACCAGTCAGCTAGCTTCATAATGTCTGGGATCGTTGCACCTTCGAATAAGGCCTTAGATATTACAGAAGTTTCAATATTCCCAGACTTAAGAAACCCTCTTCAGCCACCTGGCAAAAGTGCTAGAACCTACCGACTTGTATGGTTTACAATATCAAATAAACAACCTGTCACAAGACCTTAAGTGCTTGGTCTTCTCAATATATTGTTTTACATGCAAACAGGGACACCGACGAGAGTCCTGTGGAAAACTAGGAATAGAAATCCTGGGCTGAGCTTTCCCAGGGAGTGTCCTCTTGACACGCTCTGGAATAACGAAAACAATCTGGTTATCTGGAACGGACACATGATTCAAGTCCAGCAGATGAATTGACTGCTAGAAGCGAAACTGTCTTAAGAGTCAGCTCCGTTAGCGATAACAACTCTGATAATGCAAGAGCCTTTAAATAACTTGTAACCAAACTAACATCCCAAATGGAGGAGTAATTACGCTGCGGAGGCTTGCACACAAAAACGCCCTTCATGAATCTCGCGACAAGAGGATGTGGCCCAATACTGAGTCCACCAACTGCCTCTAGAGTAGACGAAACCGCGCAACGAAACCTTTTCAAGGTGCTGTAAGCCTTGCCCTAATCGAAAAGGTGGGTAAGAAAATTCAAGGACGCGAGGTTCAGTTACTAATTGATCGAGGATAAAGTCTTTGAATATCTTTTTGTGTGAAAAAGTTAACTTTTTTTCCATCTGTTTTGCAAACAGTGGGAAAACAGCAAGAAAGACCCCATCCAAGTGTATGTGATTGACGCGCAAAATGGTGTAGGTGTCCAATCACAGGTCGTGTAATTCGACACCCACGTGATCGCCCGCCAATTAGGCGGCTAATAGACGCTCACAGAACCATCCAGATTGTAGAATTTTGTAACAGTTACGATAATTTGTGATAGTTCTGGTTAGTTGTAGTTCAACGGTATGCCCGTGTCACTGACAGATTAACATCTCCTCTCATTCGTTTACCGGGCTAAAAAACTTTCCACCACATTTCTTATCATAGCTATAGAGTGTTTTCGCTCTTGTGACCAGCAGCAATATTTGCATACTAAAACAAAAGGAAGAATTTGCATAAAAATGGAATTCAATTTCCAAAAGGATATTTCACTCCTCCAATATGGCCGCTGTTTCTTTGTTTCACATGTCCAACATGACCTAGCTCCATGACGTCATGTGGAAACACTTTATATGCTTCCATTTGACATTTCAGTCCCTAGCAGTATGCAGGGCGATTATCTCTTGAACTTAGTCTTAATTAATAGTCCAACTCCCACAAGTCTCCAGTAGCTCAGTGGTATGGTAGAACATCCGAACTAGTAATCGGATGGAAGGTCGTAGGTTCGACTCTTGCAAAGGAGCACTCGGATTTTTCCGAGTATTCCTAAGTCGTAGACCATCAAGCTGAACTAGTAGTAATGGGAAGCTGGTCGTGGGTTCGATTCTTGTCAGGAGCACTCGGGTTTTTTTTCCGAGTATACCAGTGTCACTGGTAGTTATGATTAAGCATTTATATGATGCGTTTTCGTTTGGGTGTGATTACATTAATTATGAATGACTTTTGCAAAAGGTTAAATTTCTAAGGTGGAAAGATGGAACGGAGTTGTATGATTTTTTTGCTTTGTTTCTTTGTTTTAAAGGTTGGAGGGGGGAGGGGGGGGGGATTGTTTGCAGAGGCTCGGAAGGAGTATATACGAACTTAAGCAGCCAATATGGTCAGCCAGATTTTTGCATTAGACGTTAAACATGGGGTTTGTTAAATAACATGCGTTTTTCATCATGGAATTTTACTTGTTATTAAATAAACATTACTTGGTAATTACCCATACTGCACTGCAAGTTACTGTTCAAATGATTCATGACAAGAATTTCATCTCATTAGGTGACTGCTTTGTTTGTCTACGAAACCAGTTCAGTTTTAATGTTCCCCGGCTCCACACGAAATCAACCTCCATCTCTTCCATTGCTTTTTTTCAAATTGCAGTGTTGTCTTGCGTTAGCTAATTAATAGGGATTTTAAGTGCCCCTAACCCCTATTCTTGGATTTCACATGACGTCACGGCCGCCATGTTGGTGTCCCCAAACAATGAAATGGCGGCCATGTTGGTGTCCCGATCCAATCCTCCGGGAATTGAAAGCTATTATTATGCTAACGTCTTCTTTTGTTTTCGTTGAAAAACATGGCTGTTGATCACGTGAGTGAAACCCAAGAATTGAAAAATAGGCCGCTGACTGACGGCAATTGATGACAGATTTTTCTTATTGTGCAGATGGTTCCAACTTTATGTTCCCGATAATTTTATTTGTGAGTTTCACTCCAGTTTAAAACGAAACAAGCCATCACACTATCCGCAGAGTTCACGTCTACATTATCTGCAAATTCCATGTAAAAACTACTGGGTTTACTTCGTATGATGCTCGTGTCACCAATTTATCACCGTGAC
>NC_090880.1:24988927-24993927 GCF_036669935.1 Montipora foliosa
AATTAGCATCCAATTGGTAAGTTGCTCACTGTTACTGTTTCTTAATAACACGAACAAGTAATTTTTGTGTGATAAACCAGTTCTGATGACTTTTGCGGTAGTTTTTGTTGTTTTCTGTTTACTCAGTTTGGATCAAGGTAGTGACTATGTCAGAATTCCTTTATGTTTATTTTCTGAAGTGATGACCGTCGCTCGTGATCAGTTGCAAATTATGCACCCAATATTCCTTCTCTATTAATTTATTTGCAGCTGGATTCATTAACACTCCTGCTCAAAAGTTTGTAAAGCTCTGGGAATTGCAAGGTATTTAGCAATATTAGCTTGCTGAGTGTAATAAGTTATTTGTTCGTCGTTTCATCGAACTATGCTACCCTCTATTCTTTCCTTGCACAACCAGAAAGTAAGTGACGTCTCAGTCTTCAGCCTTTTTTATTTACATTCATTTGATCTCGATCCCCGGTGTTTGGGTAGGCATAATTTATTTGTGTTAAGAAAGTTATATCCCCCAAGATAATGCTTTACCGAGAGACTTGGCAGTAGATAACCACATCAAATTAACATTTTTAGAGTTACGAGACGAACCTTTGGCTTTTGAAAAGGATCCGTTTGGACCAACACTGGTAAGTCGTTTATTTTTACTTATATCTTTTTCTTATGAATAAATGACTCATGCTATGCAAACCAGTTCCAATTACATCCAATTAAAAATAAAAAATAAAAATAAAATAAAATAAAAGTTGGATGTAATTGGAACTGGTTTGAACTTGCTCCATGAAGAGATATTTTTTTCAATCGGTTGAGGCTGAGGTTACTCTGAATAAATCCGAATTCCCCTTGGGAGGAGTCGAAGCTAAACCTGCTGCAATAAGTTCTCATATTAGAAAGTCAATTTGCTTGATTTTTAAAGCTAAGCCCGGCAAAAAAGAGAAGAGTCCGATTTAAAATAGAAGTAAGTGAGTGATGGTCTTAACATTAAATGCTTTTATGAAGAAATTATTATTATTTTTTTGTGTGTTATCTTGGATTAGTATTCGAGGTCTCTTGGTATTTTTTCTAAATCAGAATTTTTGCCTTACTTCATTGCATATCATATGTTTATATCAGAGTTAGAATCTGGAAGAAAGATTCTCTTGTAACCTCCCTTGCTCTTACTGAGCAATTGTGAACCAACCAGGATCAAGAGATCGTGCCTTAATTCTTGTTGACCTAAAAGTGCCCTGATTTGTAATCAACCAGTTCTGACTACGTTTTACTTCCTTCCTGTTGTGCTCTCTATACTTTAAATTAATGCTTGAAAGTATATGGGTGTTGTCTTTACATAAAGTTTGTTAAACGTTGACGGTCATTCAGTTGTAACTGACGCGCGCACGCAAACAATCCACCGATATTGCTTATCCATTAATTCATTTGTAGCTGGATTCCTTGGATTTCTGCTCAGTCCGTTCCAACGAGGACATTGCAAGGTAATGAGACACTCCTAATTAATTATTTAATTGTTGTTTGATCGAACTATACTGCTTTCTGTTCTTTGCTCAGTTGCATCGAGAATCACATCATGTCTCATCACAGGTAACCCAGGCTCACTGTGTGCGTCATATAGGTATTAAAATATAGAGAAAATATGAGGCGAAGTTTAGGTCTGAAAATTTGCTGGAAAATGGAAATAAAAATCGATAAAACTTACCATGTGGTGAGCTGTTGTTGTCTTTAATACGTACACGAAGTTTCGAGAAAAATGGTCCCCGTTCACCTTCCTTCATAGTATAGTGACAAGGTAGGAGACAGAAGCCAGCTTAAGGACTCCAATCAACCCAAAACAAGCACGATTTTTTTCGTGAAAATCGAGTCCAGTCGCTAAATAAACACGCCAGGTTCGTGGAACAGGAATTTCTCTAAACCATGAATCTACTGAAGCATCTCCAGGTAGCAACGCGAAGCCACCAGGCTCCGTAGAACTTGTAAGTTGACCTGCTAAAATGGGGCCCTGAAAGCGTTGTCCTCGCGAAGTGCCCAATTCAAACTGGCACTGAACTAGGGACGCCTGGTGACGAGAGGAATATATGTCACCCTGGAGGGAGGGGAGTCCCAGATTGCTCAGTGAGTTTGTTTTTTTTTAGCAATTTGGGACCCCCCTCCCTCCAGAACTTATTATACTCGTCACCAGGCGTCCCGAGTTCATTGCCATTTTGAATTGGACACTTCGCGAGGACAACGCTTTCAGGCCGCCATTTTAGCAGGTCAACTTACAAGTTCTACGGAGCCTGGTGGCTTCGCGTTGCTACCTGGAGATGCTTCAGTGGGTTCATGGTTTAGAAAAATTCCTGTTCCACGAACCTGGCGTGTTTATTTAGCTACTGGATTCGATTTTCACGTAAAAAAATCGTGCTTGTTTTGGGTTGATCGGAGTCCTTAAGCTGGCTTCTGTCTCCTACCTTGTCACTATACTATGAAGGAAGGTGAACGGGGACCATTTTTCCCGAAACTTCGTGTACGTATTAAAGACAACAACAGCTCACCACATGGTAAGTTTTATCGATTTTTATTTCCATTTTCTAGCAAATTTTCAGACCTAAACTTCGCCTCATATTTTCTCTATATTTTAATACTTACGTGACGCACACAGTGAGCCTGGGTTACCTGTGGTCTCATCAGCCTTAAAGTCTTCACTGTTACTTATTGTTTCATTGCAAGAGCAAGTAATGTATGCGTGATAAAACCAAATCTGAATATTTTCTACTGGCCTCCTGTTGTTACGTTGTCTCTGTACTTTGGATTAAAGTTAGTAACTATGTCGGCACACATTCCTTTTATGACTATTTGTTCATTTACTGGAGCTAGCACGATCATTCAGAAGCTTCTGGTTGTTACTGAGCACGCACGCAAACAATTTACCTCTATTGCTAACCATTAATTCATTTGTGGCGAGATTCATTATTCCTGCTTAAGAGCTTGTAACGATTCGAGGAACATTGCAAGGTAATTAGCAACATTGGCTTGAGGGGTGTAATAGATTATTGGTTTCTTGTTTGATCGCGGAACTATATACTGCCCCTGCATTCTTTCCTTACACATTAAGAGAGTAAGTAAATGATGTATCTTGAATTGTTCCTGAACAGAAAAGGTTTTAGTTTTTTAATCCGCTTAGATTCAAAATGATGGGTGTTACAAAGCAAATGACGAGTAAGAATGCGTTGACAAATTTCAGCCATAACAAATCCGTAATATCTACTCGCTTTAAAGTTTTATTTTAAGCTTAGCAAGACCAGAGGCTCGTATGTATGCGTTCCCATCACAACTTTGAGCCTCGCGGAACGAAACTATCAGTTGTTTGGAGCAATGGAACAGTTATTTCATCTCGATCCGTATTTGACTTGAATTGCCTCACTGATCAGTTGCGCACTTTGCTCGAGTGTGAAATGACTCAGTCTTGTTTTTCCCATGTGTGTTCCATTTGTTACTTCCCGCTCCATTTTTTTTGCGCAATAGACATAAATGATTTGTGTTAAGATAGTCAAAAGTTTCCCTACAAGATTCGATAATGCATGGTAACCACATTAAATTATAAAATTTTGCAGATTCATTTCTTGTCGTCAAGGACCTCGCATCGATTAGCATCATTTGGTACGGTGCTCACTGTTACTCATTTCTTTATAACACGAACAAGTAATTTATGCGTGATAAACCAGTTCTGATGACTTTTGCGTTACTTTTTGTTGTTTTATCTCTACTCAGTTTCGATCAAGTTAGTAACTACGTAAGAATTCCTTTTTATTACACATAACATGAGAACTTTATTCCACGAAGCTCATTTGTACAAATCCATACGCTTTATTTTCACATGTGGAAAAGGCTTATACAGCCAATCAGAATGGCGTACAGCTATTTCACATGTGGAAGTATAACCAATCAACGACAGCGTAAAGGTGTTTCCATGCCAATCACTCGTGCATCTCGTGCAAATCGTACTTTGTTATTGAATTAAATTAAATTTGCATTTGGTTCTATCGTTAGTGAGTTTTTAGTGAACTATATTTTAATGAAAATTCTCGTCTTATGTGTAAAAAACAGTTCACGACATAGAAAGTGCTTTGTACGGGGTTTTATTCACGAGTTGTTTGTGTCAAAAACCCTCACTCGCTCGTTCCTCGCTCGTTCGGGTTTTTGACACAAACAACTCGTGAATAAAACTCCGTATGCTGCACTTTCTATGACATAAACTATATATACTTATTTTCTGAAGTGATCGTCGTCACTCATGATCAGTTGCGAATGATGCACCCAATATTGCTTATCCATTAATTTATTTGCAGCCGGATTCATTAACATTCCTGCTCAAAAGTTTGTAAAGCTCTAGGAACATTGCAAGGTATTTAGTAATATTAGCTTGCTGGGTGTAATAAGTTATTTGTTTGTCGTTTCATCGAACTATGCTACCCTCTATTCTTTCCTTGCACACAAAGTAAGTAAGTCAGATATATCAGTCGTTTTGAAATCACACGTATGATTTCAGACCAAATTGCGCTCCATTCAGTTCAATTGCTATCATTAACCCACCTTATACTACTTGAGGAGAAGACCCAAAGCAAGCAATTGTGCCTGCCCAACTTGAAGTGGGAGCCCCAAAGCATTATATGGGCATGGCTGCCCAACCACGAGATAATTTTGTTGCGCAAATGAACCAAATGGTTCAACAAATGCATCCCAAAGACTTTGACGAGTTTCACCGCATAGCGTAAAAGAAGAAGGTGATTTTAATTTTGTTAGGCAATTGGAACAATTACGGGGTGAGGCACCAGATAAAAAAAGAAACTAAGCACAAAAGAGTTAATAAGAGGGTTCAGGAAAAAAAAAAAAAAAGAATTTAAAACCACACTTTTTTCCTAGGAAATATCGGGTTCTTTACTTTTTTGATTATTACCTCTTTGAAAAGTGTTGATGGAACTTGTGGCCGTTTTTGGTCTTGCTTTAGCATTAGTCGCCTATACCTGATGCTTCTTTCA
>NC_090880.1:25003927-25006427 GCF_036669935.1 Montipora foliosa
TATCACTCAGCTGGATGTGAGACAACAAAGAGCCGAGTCAAATTAGATAAAGTTATACTGAACTCTCAATCTAACCCTGTCGATAATTTAGCTGAATTAGAATCTGTAAGTATTCCATGCCAAGATTATGGATTTCCAAGTGTCACTACTGATAAAGCTGAGGCAGGTAAAAGCAAAGAAGAACTTTTAGTGGAGCAGCTTAAAAGAAAAGGAAGAAGAAGTGAAGCGCTTAAATGAACTCGAAAAAGAACTTACTGAAAAAATGAAACAACTTGAACTAGAACTGGAGCTTAGGAAAGAGTTGGAAAGCATGTTCCAACAAAGTCTCATTGATAATATTAAGAGTAATTCAAAATTGTTGAGATTTATACTGGGTTTCCAAACTATGAAGTTTTCAGCATAGCTCTTAGCTTTTTAGGTAGGGATGCAGCCTCTAAACTTGTGTACAGTAACACTGAACAGAATGATGCCCAAAAAAGAGAGAAGGCAGGCCCCAAAAAGACCTTGTCAGTGGAGGAGGATTTAGCTGCAAGATATAGAATATCTCAGAATCTTGTGGGCCGAATAATTGTTACTTGGACAAAGTTTGTGTACTACATATATAAAGAACTAGACATTTTCCCTGACAGACAAATCATTGACTTACACAAGCCTGCATGCTTCAAAAACAAGTACAAGGGAACAACAGTAATCATCGATGCAAATGAGATCTATGTTGAGAAACCAAGTAACACAGGAGCACAACAGCTTACCTTCTCAACTTACAAGAACACTAAATACTCTCAAGGCATTGGTCGTTATTACTCCAAGTGGCAGTGTTTGTTTTATTTCAAATCTCTATGGTGGCTGTATTTCTGATACTATTTTCTGTTAGTGTATACTATTTCTCTCTCTACTATAGATCTATATTCAAGATTTTACTTATTGTATTTAAATGTCTCAATGATAATGCACCAGACTATTTAAGACAAAAACTCCAGTACAGACGGTACTCCAGATCATTAAGATCTGTTTCGAATATGTTATTAAAAGAACCTAGATCATATACAAAAACTTATGGGGATAATAGAGCATTAAGTTTGCGAATATGGCCCCAAGACTTTGGAACAGCTTACCCCATGACTTATGCAACCTTACCACTGTTGAAAACTTTAAGAAAAGACTGAAAATCTGTCTTTTTACTAAATATGTTAATAATTGCCCGTTATTTTAAAGTTTAATCATAGTTTTATGCATATTACACTCATGTTTATAGTAGAATTATATCTATCACTTGTATAGTTATTTAGCTTAATATAGTGTATGGATTGTATGTTTTTAGTTTAATATATTGTATGTTTAGATAAACATTGTAAAGCGCCTTGAGCACAGGATATGTGCGCTATATAAATTTAAATTTATTATTATTATTATTATTATTATTATTATTATAAGGAAATAACCAGTAAATCTGCTTCTATTGACAAATTACAGGGAGGAGATTAGGTCATGGCAGATCGGGGGTTCAATAATCAAGAATTGTTGAATGTCCCTCCCTTTATGAATCAATCAGGACAGTTTACTGAACAGGAAATGCTTGCAACCAGAAGGATTGCAACCCTCAGAATTCATGTTGAATGTGCAATTGAACGTGTGAAGAACTATCATATTTTAGACTTCATTTTCCAACAACTCTAGGCAAGAGTGGCCTAATTGACATGATTTTCTTTGTGTGTGCAATGCTCACTAATTTTTTGCTGCCTCTTGTAAAATAAATGTGGGCTTTGAGATAGTTTTTCCTCTATTACGGTATATCTAGTGCCGTAGGGCTTAGCTTCAGCTTCGGGCCCTCAAAGCCCTTAATTTGCGAGGGATCTTATTAGAAGGGGCTTTGAAGTGTTAAGAGGCTTACATTAAATTTACAAGCACAGTTGCATTGCATATTTCATAAATACATTCTTGTAATTACCATATTTACTTGAAAAAGTACCTTTCTTTATTAAGTGCCATTCCCAAATGTGAAAAAGTACCTTTCTTTATTAAGTGCCATTCCCAAATGTGACAAATCAGCTGTGTCTTCAAATATCTAATCCGTATTTACCCGTGTATAGGTCGATCCCATGTATAAGTCGACCCCCCATTTTTGATGGCAAAAAACGCAATTTCTTAATTTCTTTGTCAAATGTTCATGGGACACTAATCTTGTATTCTTCGATTTCTGGAAATGTGGATACACAAAAAAATCAGGGCCTCCAGCGCTTAATAGTTTTGTTGTTCAGCAGCTGTTGTATATGCGGGCGTTTTGTCCTTGAGTTTCGAAAAAGTTCTCTGAAAATCGAACATGTAAACCTCAAACTCACCTGTTTCGTTGTTCAAGGATAAAGGGCTTTAGAGGATAAGCACAATGCAACATCACAGAAGCAGGAGTCAATCTTTGAAAATAACTTGCGAACGATGCGAAAATGTGCAAGGTTTAATTGGTCCTTGACTTACAATTTCTCAAATGACAAACAAAACAAAA
>NC_090880.1:25013927-25016427 GCF_036669935.1 Montipora foliosa
TTTGAAGTCTTTTACAATGTACGTCGGCTTTTGTCCATTGCGTTCGTTATGCCCAAGACAACATTATTATGTTAATTTTGAATAAATTACTTAGCTGGAACTTGGCTCAAAATCTTTGACCCGTGTATAAGTCGAGGGCGATTTTTGGAGCTTCTTTTGAAGCCATAAAAGGTCGACTTATACACGGGTAAATACGGTAGTAAAATACACAGTAACTGGGTTGCACACATAAGACAAGGCTACATTGTACATTTCATTGTTTTCAATCACATAAGATAATCGTTTTGTTAGCATGAACACAAGCTGTCAGTTTCCCGTGGGGGTAGGGGTGGGGTGAAAGGGGTGTGCCCTCAACCTCTTGTGTTAGCAAATTTTCAGCTTATTTGCAAATCAGCATGATCAATGGACAAGTGCATGTATTTTTCTCTTGTTTATTTCAGTTATATCAAATAATAACAAAAAAACCTCTTTTACTCTTTTCCTAAAATAGCAGGCTTTAATTAATATTGGTGCATTTTTTAATAACAACTCTCAGTGGAGTACAATCTTGCAAAGGCTGCATCTCTGGGATATTACAAAACCAGAACCTGGTTCCAGGAAGACTTTATGCATAAGTTGGAGACTGGGTAAAAAATCCACTAACTAACTTTGATTCTTAATTCTGATCAAAAGGATTACAGCCTCTGCGCTAGACCTAACTACAAGTTGGGCTAATAATGACAGGGGTGCAAAGTATGAGAGCTCAACTTGGTAGAGAACATCTATAACTAATAGTCTATTAAAAGTTTGCAATTTGTTCAAAGATTTTCAATAACTTTATCATGTCGGGAAAGACCAAGGGGCACAAGAGGATAAGCAAGCTCAAGAGCAAGATACTGACCATGAAAACTTTGAAGTTTAGGGAGAGATTTCTTTGAAAAAGATGAACTTTGTTATATATTGAGGATTATAATTTCCTTCAGGTCAGACAAAACTAGATCTACATATTGATAACCTGAACAGAATAACTGTCGTTGCACTTGGTAATGGTATGCATAGTATACTGTTCTTGCAAATACCTAGACTACACCTCTGCCAAACACTCTTCAAGTACTACTGTAACTCCATCTAGGGATGCTCCAAGAAATGGGTGGGTGGAGGAAATAATAAATCCCTCTTTATTGACTTTACAACCATATCTCTTAATGCATCATAAGTATTTTCCTTTCAACTTCTGTTGGAACTCGTGTAGAGTGTTCGGAGAACTCTTGCTTGATGAGGAAGCATCAACATTATTTTCGCATCAGATGCTAAGTGTGTTCATCCATTTTTCTATGTAACTCAACTCTACAAAAAATATAACATTATAAGAGAGGAAAAAAATTGGGCAGGAAGAATGACGGTACCTGTGCATTAGTTCACGTTTGTTGGCATCACTCGAAGCAGTGCCATCTTTCGCTTTTCCTACACGGTATGAAAGCCACGTTCTGAGACTAGCCTTTGTCAAATGACGAGGGCAGTTTCCCCTGAGTAATTCTAGCCTCTCTTTTTGTGAGAAAAAAGCAAAATCCTGAACTCACAATTAATTATTTCCTCAAAATTTTCACATACGGTGCTTGTATTCTCGGGAAATGTTGACCGGAAAGCCTGCCTTTCACGTACTCTGTAACTAATACCACTATACCATGGGCTCAACTGTAATAACAGCTATTTGTCTTGAATTTCATCTAATCTACAGGATGTCTGGATACCCTTTGGGCTCCAGCTGTTCAAAAGGTGTATAGCTATATTCGCTGAATAAATTGCTATCCAGTGGATACATATTGGGGAACCAATTGAGTTATGCAGTGGTTATTAATTTATCCAATGGATAGCATTAGGCACCTTTTTAAACAACAACTGAGGCCTGGCTAATGATTGCCTATTAATTTCTCAAATACATTTTGGTAGCTACATGTGCATGTCACCTGCCTACAAGGGAGTAGATAATAACTTTTGTGTTATTTCAAATACTTGCATGTATCGAAACTCTATTTATTATGTGACTAGTTTCGTGAAAGGGCAAGATGAACCAAATCCCGCACTGTGATTGGCTACCCAAGTGGGCAAGATGAAGCTATACTGCCCGCTCGGGATTTCTCGCTTGATCCCGCAAGATTAAAGATAATTTTTCAGTGTTTTATCCCATCTTATAAATCCTTTAGTTTATTGACCTAGCTTGTTCGGTTTATGATGCCTAGATATTGGCCTCGTTCTTTTTTTGCTTGTTTACAGCTTTTTGAGTCGTACATGACTGTTTGTGTTGCACGTTCCTATTTACCTAACATTCTTCAATAGGAATTTTTCGTTGTGCCTACATTTGCTAATGAACTCGTTGTATTTATTCAGTGTTGCTGTTTGCGGCTGATATATGATGTAGTATTTTTCAGCTATGCATAAATTACGTTTTGTCACGTTTGTATAGTGCGAGGCGTGACTAAGAATTTTCCACGAAATCGTATAATCGGTGTTGCTGTCCTTT
>NC_090880.1:25018927-25021427 GCF_036669935.1 Montipora foliosa
GCTACATAATTAGAGCACCCTTGTGTATTGTTTAGTTAAAATAACCAGTGTTTTTTTTTTTGTTGTGTAGAGCTCAAGCGACTATTAAAATTCGCTACTGGTGCGGAGGAACACCCCCCCTTGTGGTGTTATACTGTTGGAAAATAGTTGTGATAGTGAATTAGTATCTATGCATCTACCTGCTTATACGAGATTATCATCCATCGTCTTTAGAGTATGAGGACTTCAGAAGTGCATTTTCAGCAGCTATTCATGGAAATTCCTTTAACTGTTAGGAGTTATTTTTCTATGTTCTAAGGGATATTGTATTAATAATGATGTTGTTACTGTTGGACTGTTGGGCCATTTGAAATGACGATCTCTGAGGTAAATAACAAGACAAAGTTGATTCAGTAGAATAACACAGATATAAAAGTAGCTCTAGAGTGTTTGATAAGCTTTTGAAGCATATTCAGTGGGATCAGGGTTTACTGATTTCCCTTTTATCTTTTGCCTGTATCATCTGACTCTCCCTCTGTTAAACATCTTTTGTGTGGCAACTTCACTTGGGCTGTGGACACTTTTCTTTCTTTCTGCCTTCTTTCTCTCATAATTTGTTCCTTGCCTTGTAAACGTTAAATTTCTTCTGTATGCTCTTACTCTTTCTGCTCCTGTTTTTGGAACCTTCAAAGACGATTAACCATGATTGATCTTAGTTACTAACAGTAATACTTTCAGAACATCAAGATTACATCATAAGTTTAAACTAACTAGTTGGTCTGCTGTTTCCCTCAACAATGTTTATTGAGCATTCTCTGAAATAAACTTAACTGACCAGGTATGAAACTCTTGATTTGGAATGATTTTAAAGCAAAATAGCAAAATAAAGGCATTCTTATTTTGAAATCTACATAATTATTCAATTCACAGAGTGCAATGTCCATAAAATATAGTGTAATGTCCGCCATATAACATTTTCACCAATAACAACCTAGGAGACTGGAACAGAGTGATTGATCAGGGCTGGGCACAGTCCAATACCAGTAAACCAAATACATGTGTGCAATAATTTTAAATTGACCAAAATGAAGCAAATACCACAATTATCTTACTACCCTGCTACCAACTGCTGAACCACTTCACGAAGGTAGATGTAAATGTCGACTCCTCGCTACACTGAAGTGGGTCAACAGAAGCAGTTACCTATGTCACTTGATTGACTTGATTCAATATCACTACTGTAGCTGGAACTTCAACAAGGTGTACATCAAATCCACTGGGTGGTGGGGTGGGCCGTGGGGATAACACCCGTAGTAAGTTAAGTCAATGGAGTCATCATTTTGTGCAGCAATACTAGAATAATACCAAAGTTGGTCGGGTGACCAATTGTGTGCTGTGCGCATGGGGTGGTGGTTACAAACTTCCGAGTATTCCTGAAGTGCTCTGTTTATCCTTGATAGGAAAACGTAAAGCAGGAAAAAGAGATCCACGTCATCGGTTGGAGAAAGTAAACCAGAATCTTCTAACAAATGAAATAGTGAATAGTACAGGGCACAGACACATCTGAAGACATCTCTCCACAATCTTTTAATACGTTGATTGAGGCTGGAACGGCCAGCAATGTGACTGCCCCTGTGTTTAATCCTTTCATGACGAACATAAAGAGTTCAACATCGATATTTTCGCCTCCTTTGTCAGACCGTACACGAAATGGCCATCCAAATCTCTCTGTAGCTTCAACGAACGCCTGACCCAATTATTATTGGAGCATTTTTGCGAAGACGCGAGGCTTGCCAAGGGAGGGGGGGGGGGACTTAATGCCGCACGAAGTATTGCAGCAAGCAGAAAAATTCTCGATCGTGCTGTGAAAAGTGTAATGCAAGGTTCCCTGAAGATTTTAGCAAGGACCAATGAAAGCGCGTGTTTTGATGTGTGATGTGATGTCATTAGACAAACTTGCATGACGGGCGCGACTATTGATGATCTTGTGTTCGGAGGTGAGTGAAAACACATTTTTCTCATTTGCCTGACCATTGTGTTTTGTACACTTGGTTTGAGTGTTCTTTTAATATTTATTTTCGAACCATCGTGTTCTATATTGAGTGAACGAGCTCAAAACTAAACCGGCGTACGAGTTCTTATCGGTCGTTGTTGTCAATTTTGGATTTCGGCCCGCGAGTAGAGCAGTTTGTTTTTCGTTTGGTAACCATTGAGTTGTGAACAATTTTTTTTTTCAAAGGAAATACGTCTGCAAAGTTCACAATTCAATGATCAATTTGACTTATAATTCATCGCTGTATCTTGCAAAATAAAAATTATTATTACTAAGATTAAGTGATGCATTACGTCGTCCAGATCACAGTCTGACAATTGAGAGTAAATTTCCCCCCCCCCCCCCCTACTTTTACATACTTATTTGGAACTCCTCACATTTTCTGTAGAGAATTCTTCGACTTATAAACAAAGATTGTGCAATTTCCTCCATACTACAACCGACTGAAATTAAAAACTCTACCTGATC
>NC_090880.1:25026427-25031427 GCF_036669935.1 Montipora foliosa
AATTTCCTGTGCTTTGCCACCTTCAATTTTATTTCCCAATCCCCCTGTCCAGTCTGCAATCTTCCCCCAAATCACTTGATGTACCACATCTTCAGACAATAATCATAAATGCCACAACTTGAGCAATGCTAGAGAATATTTTCAAAGCACGTTTTGAAAACAAATAAAAATTATTGGAGTACAAGAAAACTCACAGGAGTGTGATGCCAAAAAAGTCATGTGTACAAAATTAAAGAATACATATTTATATTTTTAAATCAAAAGAAGCAAAAATGGAAGTTGTTAGCGAATTGACTAGTCAATAAGACTATAATAAAAGGCCTTACAATTATTTTCAAGAATAATATTTGTTGTTAAGACTTCACAATCTTAAATAACCCTCTTGGAAAATTACAAGGTGAAATGCACTTTGTTTGGGGCGAGGAAATTAATATTTTTTATTAATGAAATTAAAGTAAAAGGCAATGATGAAAACCGACCACTAGCTGAAGAGTGTGGAAGGGATGGGAAAGAATATGGATTACTGCACCTGCGGGTCTATTAAAATAAAACACAGGTCACATTCCACAGGTGAGTGTACGTGTCACCATGCTGCAGACAAATAAACAACACCAAAAGTGTCTGCTAGCGCTAATCACTCAACAAAAATGTTGTTTCAGGTCTCGGGGAAACTTTTGGTTAAGTTGTTGATTGTTCAGGGATTATTGGAGCAGCGACCTCTAGTCTTGACCTGTGGAATGTGACCTGTATTCAACAGACCCGCCTTCATTGCAGCTGTCACACGAGTCAACAGCGCCACATACAACTGCTAAATCAACCACATCAATAATCTATGAACCCTGTTGCACAATTTTATAATTTGTAACACAATCTGACATGGTGAAAACATTGAACAACAGTAACAATACTCGATCGCGTCAGGGAATTACAATTGTGAGACGCCAAAATGAACCAAAACGTAAAGGTACGTACGAAATAAAATCACTTAATTACCGTCACGTCTTTCAAACACCATTATATCCTTCTATATATAGAGCGATCGCTATGCTATGCCAGAGGTCGTGAAAAGCCGACGTAGCTTTCATTGGAATCGAGGCCTGATGTAGATCACCGTGCAACGTGAAAAAACGGCGAATTATTTTTGACTGTTATGCTTGTTAATTTGCGGCTGCTTCTTACGGAACAGCTACAAGTTTGAAAATGATTAAACACGGACTCTGTTCTTCTTCTGGCTTCCCTCACTAGCCGCCATCTTTCTTTCGCCATTAAACCAATCAAAGTTCATGTGAGAAAAGCACCAATCAGCGATCTTTTTAGTTCACTGTGTGCCAGGGTCTTCTCAAGACCCGCCGCCATATTGAAAGCCGAGAAGACCCTGGGAACGAGGTTGGTGCATTAGTGTATCCACCATTTTATTTTCTTTGAAGGTATTCCTAGTCTTAGGTTATTCGTGTTAAAGGTTTGTTAAATTCTTTGTGTTATTTTTGCAATAATTAATTGCCATTTTTGTTGATTTGCTGGACGCCATTTTAATATTTTGTATGTTGTGTAAACAGCGTCGCTCGCACTGACGATCGATCAAAAAATTAGCTGGCTGGCGATTGTGCAGTACCGTCAGTTCACTTTTTGCACGGAGATACGAAATTTCAACGGAAAATTCTTATAAGTCTTATGTTTAAAAACTCACCTTTTAGCATGACTTATGTCGAGAAAATCTCGCTTTTTACGAGAAGAGACCGCTTTTGAAAATGAAAAGATATAACTCGACGCGCAATAACAATCGCATTTAATAAGAAACAAATGTTACTTACCTCAAGGAGAACTTGAAATTATCTTCCCACCTAAATAGGAGGTCGCTTGGTCACGAAAAGAACAAACGCAAGCAGACTAATCGATAAGTCTTTGGAACGTTTCGTTTTTACAACGAAATACTGAATCGTGAAGTCTAAGTGTCCGGGAAATAAGGCAACATTCTGTAAATTTTAATACCTGACATGTTTACAATTTGCTAGTGATATGATTTTCAACCCAAGATGATTGGTCTCACTGTTATGGTACGTTCGTGAATTTTCGTTAGAGTATAAAACTCTGGTATTCTAGGTGGGTTGGGTGTTTGTGAGAGCCATTTTTTGGTCATGTCATCAATGTGGTTTTCACGGTGTAGGTCAGTTAACGTTATAAGGTGCAAGACCTTGTTTTGAGTTCCCTTCACCATGGGTTCTGTAAGACGTCTGTAGCTTTGTTCGTCGTCAAGGAGGTTTTCTCCCTCCTTTACTTTGTCAGTTTTGTTCATGACGACAGTGGTACCGCCCTTGTCCCCTTTTTTCAGGTTAATATCATTTTTTTGTTTCAATTCATTTAGTGCCTTTTGTTCGTTGCGTGACAAGTTTTGTTTCAGCTTTGTTATTTGTATTTCCATTAGTTGTCATTTAACCTCCTCAAGGTAGCTTTCGAGGGCGACTGATTTTTGAACTGGTGGATTCCAATCAGATTTAACGTAGAAAGGGTGAACGTTTCTATTGTGTCCATAGAAAATGTATTTAAGATGCATTCGTCTTGCAGAAATCTCAAAATCCTGCAATAATTGCCTTTGGATTCTGTTTTTGTTTAGTTTATTCACCGGTACAAATTTTATTAACAGGCAGTATCATTTTGATATGATAGAAATGTTTTGTTTGCAGATACACAAATTTTGTATAACTCAGCAGTTGAAATTTTCTTTATTATTTAAAATATTTATTTATCCCACACAAATGGGCCAATTCAACCCTGGCAATGACAATACTCCATGCAATAAGCCTCTAGCTGGTTTTGGTTTTACGAGACATCTGGTTTGTCTCTTCTACTGGGCAAACCTTCCCAGAGGGAAGGAGCACGAACAGGACTTGAGGTCCTATGCGAGGTGCTCCACCCTACCCTATCCAGACCAGAAAGACCAGACCACAACACCGGGAACTACATGCCCTACTCCTGTTTACGAACCAATCAGTCAGATTAGGATAGAGAGTAGAGTGGCTCTGGGACTAAAGACAAGGGAAATGGGAGAGCTTCGCCTCCTGAGGAATCTCATGATAAATCAGGGTCGTAACATGGTATATTCGGGACCCATTGATCCCTTTTTTCTTGCCGTACTTTTGATCCCTGAGCCTCATTTTCCTCAAAATGTTGATCCCTGAGCCCTGATAAATCTGATCCCTGATTCGAGCTCAAAAGCCTTGTGATCCCTGATTCCACCCTTCTGAGCCCTGAGCCCTTTTCTCTGAGCCCTGATCCCAGTCATATTTTGGGCTTTAAGCCCTGAGCCCATATACCATGTTACGACCCTGATAAATCCATAGTAGCCGAAGCCTTAGAATGACTTACTGTAATCACGTCTTCTGTACACGTTCGACGCACTTAGCTAAACTAATAAAAGTGTAAAATAGTTGTTCTCGAAAAAAACCCCCAATAGAAAACGTCAAAAAAATTAAAAAATCGCGGAAGTGCAATATATATTTCGATCTACGATCCTTGTCAGTCGTCCGCCATTTAAAAATACGTATACCCCTCATGTAAAAGACATTGGAATGGACCCCGCTTTCTCATACGTCATGTACGTCATCACGAGACATCTCATCTCGGTGGAACAACGCGTCCACGCGTAACTACGGCACGCGGAAACTGAAAATAGTTCCACTCGTTTTTAGAGTTCATCAATGGGTCTTCTTCTACATCGAGGAACGCGTACACTAGAGGGAAAGAACACTCAAAATCGCTCAGCAATAAGGAGGAACGATCGGCCTTGTGGAAACATTGTAGAGAGAAACATAGTAGTTCAGATTCGCGTGCTTTAGTCACGCGTGGTTCCACCGAGATTAGATGTCTCGTGATGACGTATATGGGAAAGCGTTGACCATTCCAATGTCTCTTACATGAACGATATACGTATTTTTAAATGGCGGACAACTGACGAGGATCGTAGATCGAAATATATATCGGACTTCTAAAATATATATAGCGAATTTTTCATTTTTTGACGTTCTTTATTAGGGTTTTTTTTTTCAATAACAACTATTTTGCAGTTTTATTAGTTTAGCTAAGTGCGTCGAACGTGTACAGAAGACGTGATGTCTAGTCATTTTCGATATTGAAACGCGTTCTTGGCTTCGACACATGAGATTTCACATTTGGATATCATAGAAATGTTTTGTCCGCAGATACACAAATTATTTTGGATAAGTTTGTCTTAACCCTCCTGAAAATAAAACAATCAATTTCCCATTCAATCAACCTGGTTGCTCAATGGCATCATATGAGCCTGTTAGGCAAGAACCCAACTCAGTGTGCTGGTGGTTTGCTGCTCGTATGTTTGTAGTTTGAGAACAATGTATGAGTTGGGACTTTTCCTCTAGCCAACCTAGCCTAGTTTGCTGAGGGAGAGGACAAAACGCGGAGCCCTACTCCATGGAGTACCCTATGGAGTACCTAAATGGAGTACCCCTAAAAATCATTTATTGGTCAAATTAAATACTTTATTAAATGGCGAGGCATTTAGATGCACATATCTTCATTTATTTCGAGCTTTCCAGCTCTCCGATTGTTAGTTTGATGCAGTTTACGAATTGGCTGCCATCTTGAAACCTCGTAGGTATTTCATGTATCCCTTAATGTAGGGTATTATGTTTTTGGTACAGTATTTAAACAAATATTCATGCAAACCCCTATACCCCTGTATGCCCATATAGGCCTGTGTATGCCCATAACATACCCATCTATGCCCCTGTAGTATACAGTATATACCCACACATGCCCATGTATGCCCCTGTAATACCCTATATACTCATGTATGCCCCTAATGCTCATATATGCCCATATATGCCCATTTGTAATCTGATCAAATTATCATGTACAAATAAAGTTTCACTATAAAAGTTAACGTTAAAAAACAACGACGTTTCGACCGTTCGACGGTCATTTTCAAGTTGAACAGTAAAAGTTTTGAATGCGTTAAAATATATGTA
>NC_090880.1:25036427-25053927 GCF_036669935.1 Montipora foliosa
CAAAATGGACGTTTTGGAGCAGCATATGCAAGAGCTTAGTGTTGCAACAAAGGAGGGAAACAGACGACGGAGGGGCTGGGCTTGTTTCAATCTGGGTAAATACTATTATGGAGTAGGCAACTTTAATCAGGCCATCAGAAGTTACACAGAAGCATTAGCCATGTTTAAAGAAATGGGTTTCAGGGCCGGAGAAGGAAAAGCTTATTCGGGTCTTGGCATCGCTTATCAAAGTCTGGGGAATTTTAAGCAAGCCATCGAGTACCACAATCAAGATCTTAGTATCGCGAAAGAAGTTGGGGATAAAGCTGGAGAAGGAAGAGCCTATTGCAATCTCGGCAACGCTTATCAATGTCTGGGGAATTTTAAGCAAGCCATCGAGTACCACAATCAAAAACTTAGTATCGCGAAAAAAGTTGGGGATAAAGCTGGAGAAGGAAAAGCTTATTCGGGTCTTGGCATCGCTTATCGAAGTCTGGGGAATTTTAAGCAAGCCATCGAGTACCACAATCAAGATCTTAGTATCGCGAAAGAAGTTGGGGATAAAGCTGGAGAAGGAAGAGCCTATGGCAATCTCGGCAACGCTTATCAAAGTCTGGGGAATTTTAAGCAAGCCATCGAGTACCACAATCAAAAACTTAGTATCGCGAAAAAAGTTGGGGATAAAGCTGGAGAAGGAAAAGCTTATTCGGGTCTTGGCATCGCTTATCGAAGTCTGGGGAATTTTAAGCAAGCCATCGAGTACCACAATCAAGATCTTAGTATCGCGAAAGAAGTTGGGGATAAAGCTGGAGAAGGAAGAGCCTATGGCAATCTCGGCAACGCTTATCAAAGTCTGGGGAATTTTAAGCAAGCCATCGAGTACTACAATCAACATCTTAGTATCGCGAAAGAAGTTGGGGATAAAGCTGGAGAAGGAGCAACCTATGGCAATCTCGGCATCGCTTATCGAAGTCTGGGGAATTTTAAGCAAGCCATCGAGTACCACAATCAAGATCTTAGTATCGCGAAAGAAGTTGGGGATAAAGCTGGAGAAGGAAAAGCTTATTCGGGTCTTGGCATCGCTTATCAAAGTCTGGGGAATTTTAAGCAAGCCATCGAGTACTACAATCAACATCTTAGTATCGCGAAAGAAGTTGGGGATAAAGCTGGAGAAGGAGCAACCTATGGCAATCTCGGCATCGCTTATCAAAGTCTGGGGAATTTTAAGCAAGCCATCGAGTACCACAATCAAGAGCTTAGTATCGCGAAAGAAGTTGGGGAGCCCATAGGGCAGGCATTGGCGTGTTATCACCTCGGTTGTGTTCATGAAATTTTAGACTACTTGAGCAAAGCTCTGAATTACTATCGTCAAAGCATAAATTATTATGATGAAACAAGGCGTCTTCTTCAGTCAGAAGATGCATGGAAAATAAGCTTTCGTGACACAAAGCAGTTTGCATACAACGCTCTGTGGACAGCACTCTTGAAGAGTGGTCAGGTAGATGAGGCTTTGTATGCTGCTGAGCAAGGACGAGCCCAGGCTTTGGGAGACATTTTAAAGATGCAATATGGTGTTGATGAGAAACCTTCTGCGACACTTACGATGAAGTTAAGTTTTGGAATGAACGATTTACCTTCACAAACTGTTTTCACAGCACTTGATGGGAACACGATCAGCTTCTGGTTCCTAAGAAAAGATATCGGGATAAATTTTAGACAAAAGGAAATCGAAAATGGAAGTGCCAAATCACTGATGGAAAGTACTTTTAAAGAGATCGGTGTGGGAACTGTTGTACAATGTGAGAATCGTTCCCTTGACAGACAACGCAACGACTTCTTGTGCAGTAGGGAAGCTGTTGAGGAAACCGTTCACTCCTTGAGCTTCTCTGTGAACTGTTTACAGCCCTTGTATGATGTCTTAGTCAGCCCTATGGCAGACTTGCTCCAGGAAGATGAGTTAGTCTTTGTTCCTGATGGACCATTTTGCTTGGCTCCTTTTTCTGCATTGAGTGACTCTGTCAGGATCCGTGCAATTCCCTCCCTGACTGCTTTTAAAGTGATCACTAGTGCACCTGACGACTTCCAAAGTAAGAATGAAGCATTGCTTGTGGGCGATCCGTGCTTGGAGGAAGTCACTTGGGGCACCGGTGGACCCATGTATAAACAGTTGCCATGTGCAAAGGAAGAGGTGGAAATGATTGGAAAACTTCTGCACACCACACCTCTTACAGGTCAAAATGCAACCAAAGCTGAGGTGCTGAAAAGAATGAAGTCAGTTGCTTTAATCCACATTGCTGCACACGGAGATGACCAATTTGGAGAAATTGCTTTGGCCCCAAATCCCAAACCCACATCACAGATCCCGGAAGAGGAAGATTACATGTTAACGTTGAGTGATGTTCACGCAGTTCATCTTCAGGCAAGACTTGTTGTGCTGAGTTGCTGTCATAGTGGCCAGGGAGAGGTGAAATCTGAGGGTATTGTGGGAATAGCCAGGGCTTTCCTGTGTGCTGGTGCCCGATCTGTTCTGGTGTCACTCTGGGCAATCGACGACAAGGCAACCATGATGTTCATGAAAAGTTTCTACGAACACTTAGCAGATAGAAAAAGTGCAAGTAGAGCTCTTCACCATGCTATGAAATCTCTTCGGGAGACTTATTCTGCCTTTAAGTACTGGGCGCCATTTGTGCTAATTGGCGATGATGTCACCTTTGAATTTGGGCAACACAAACAGGAAAAGAATGGTAAGTGCTATTTGAATATAACTTTAATGACTGAATTGCTGTACTTTGTAAATGTTTTTAATCAGCAAGTTGTCGAAAGGAGCTGGTACGTTCTTCAAATACAAATGGTTTTAAAATCGGTTGCCAGTGTAGTTCTTTTTACTCGAACTGCGTTGGCTAATACCTGATAGCTGACTTCCAGTTACGTACGAGAAGTGAAGTGAAGTTAGCTATTGAGGTCTTACAGTCTACACGTCGAGGTGACACTGAACAGGAATTGTTGCTGTTAACCAAGCACACATGGTTTCATTAATTAAGATAATTGAGATATTATTTACTTCCCAATCAGAACGAAATTCCGTATTGCCATTTAACCCACTGTTTGTTTTTTTCTTTGTTTCTTTTTTTCAGAAACGTGAGAAAAACACTTGGACTCTGATGCGTCGATGTGTAATTTTTCTTTCTTCCTTTCTTCGATTGTATGAGTAATACTGTCCAAGTCCTTGCATTTGTGCCTTGTTTTGTAAGGGTCTGTGCCAGGATTAGTTAATCACTTGATAAAAATAAGGGATTGGCAAAACGGTTTGCTTCCATAACTGAGGATCTAGCCGTCGTGTTATTTTTTAAATTCTTCAAAATTACTCCAAGCTTTTGCTGTATATTTCTCGGGTGTTCATTTTACGTGAAGCTGGTGACAAGTAAACCTCTTTAATTTGGTATACCAACGTTCATTTAAAATCAAGTGACAGTCTCGGGGAATGTGTATTTTCTGTAAGGTTGGCCAAAGCTGAATAATCAAATGAATCGATTTGGGAGGCAAATGTCTATAAGCGAGACAACGAGCTTCCCTGATGTTGTACAACACAAGCTGTCACAGCGGTGAGAGCACTCAACTTCGGCATGACTATTCCGGGGCTGGGATGTAGGGGGTGAGGGGTAGGGGGCACCATAGCTGAAACAACCACAACGTTTACAAAAATGCTAACCTTAGGCCTAAGCATTATCTTAAATCACGAAAAGAACTCTAGACGTTTGCCTAAGGAAAACGTTTGCAGTTGCATATGAAAAGTGGCAGGGAAGCTCGTTGTCTCGCTTATAGACATTTGCCTCCCAAATCGATTCATTTGATTATTTAGCTTTGGCCAACCTTGAAGAAAATACACAATTTCTACACGTAATTACCGGACTGTATAGAATTTCAAGGAAAGGTTACGTTTATACAAACGTTGGCCGTGTAGCACTTATATTTTAAACAGAATTAACTGAAGAGAGTGTAGTTTAACGTGAAGTGCTATATTTCTATCCGCTTTTAGGCTTGGCTAAATCTATATATTAGTAATTATAACAACAAAGTTCCTCTGTACTAATCATGCTGATAGCTTCTTGAAACAAGAGAGACATAGCCATCCATACCAGCACCATCACTTCTGACAAAAGCCACCCTTGCGGTGATCTGCCTGCATGGAATGGCCTTAAAACTCCAAGTTTCCTTAACACCAATGAAATGACTGCCCAGAACACCTGACGTCAAAAATTCTTTCAATACTGGATCCTTTGCAGGGGCAATGCCAGTTTGACAAATGTTCCTGCGAGTGTTTGTCAAGACATTCACGACAGCATAACCGACATTCCTGTGTTTGACAAAATGTTGAATCTTTCCAAAGCCAGGTGGATCAAGTTGACGGTTTGAAAGTGCACTAAATAACTGCCAGCATTCTTCTTGTATACATAGTTTAGTCCATGATACATTTGTTATAGACATATTGTTATTGACTTAGATATTTTGAACATTTTGTTGCTGCCATTATTAGCTTTGTGGTAAATTTAAAAAACTAAACTAGTGAGCAGCACTCTGCGAACTGTATCTCTAAAACTTGTTTGTTCTCCGACGCGTTTCGCCTAACTAATGTAGACTTCTTCAGAGAGTTTTACAATAATACACTAAACGCCTGTATTTAAGCCATATCTGATGGCAAAATGATATGACTTAAATACAGGCGTTTAATGCATTATTGTAAAACTCCCTGTAGACGTCTACGTTAGCTGGACGAAACGTGTCAGAGAACAAAAACGTTTTACAGATACAGCAACAACGCCACATAACAATGATATCGGTGGTTGAAAGAGCATAAATGATCGTGCTGCTGCATTCTGGCCGTACTCTACCCAACGACGATTTGAGGTTATGATGACAACGTGAGCATGTAGCAGAGTGAATCCTTCATTTTCTATTTTCACCCCCCTCGCCAAAACTGTAGAGCAATGTTATATTTTGAGATGATGCTTTGGTTGACGTCGCGGTCATAGATCTTAAGGTTCCTAGTTGATAAACGGCGACGGCGACGGCAACGATGACGCCACAAAACAATTTCATTGGCTAAAAGAGCGTCAATCAATAATCGTGCTGCACGTGCGACACGCATATTAGCAAACATTTTTGAGGAAAAGAAAGGAAAGAAGCTCTATTGAAGTGTCTAGTCGTTCTAGCCCTGGAGCACTAAAGCCGGTAACACACGAGCAAGTTTTCATTGACAAGTTCTGACTTGGCAATTTTTTGCTGTTGTGTAAAAAAAGAACATTATTTCCTTGACAAGTGCACTTGTTCAAAAGGTAGCATGCTAGCTTTTGAACAAGTGCACTTGTCAAGGAAAAATTGACACATTGCAAAACTGGCTCGTCTGTACAGGTCGACAAGGAAAACTTGTCAAGAAAATTGCGAAATTGCGGGCGCACAGCGGTCTTGCTCTTGTGATGACTCACTGTAATAGCGCCCCGTGGTTAGTTTTTTTGTCGTCTGCTGTTTAATTGTTTCGCTGGCTACATTGAAAACTTGTCAACGAAAACTTGTTAATTCGTTCACACCAGCAAATAAGACTTGTCAAGGCAAAACTCGTCAAAGAAAATAGTCGTTCTTACACATGAGCATATGAACATTTTCAACGCAAATCAAATGTTACGTTGGTTTTGGAGTAGTCTCCTTCGCTGCCGCTCCCCCGAAAAGAACGGCTGCTCACGTTTCATTTTCTGGACCTGTATCGACGACTCGACCAATAGTACCTCTCGTTTTATCAATGCGCTCAATCAACACAAAAGTGCTGGTGTTGAGCATGAGCGCAAGAATAAGTAGAGGACTGAAAAAATGAAAGGATGTAAATATAATCACATTAGTCAATATTTTTATTGACATCAAAATCAAGTCTTCCCATGCGCACAATTTCATTAATTTCACGTTGTCTCAACTGCCACTATGCATGAAAACAGAACTGAAACCAAAGCAAACAAATGTAAAGTCAAAATCTGACTGCGTCTGTAAAAAGCCTATAATACTAGACATATTTAGTTGGAACACTTAGCGAATGGTCCAGAATCATCGTGTTACAAGATCGTAGCCTATACCATATCCCCCTCCCCTCAATTCAGTGTTGTTTGAGATTTTTCGGGCGACTGCTAGTAGTTGTGAAAATCAACATTGGAGGAAGTGGTAAACGGGGATAAGTGTTCCAAAAAATGTGACGAGTATTGTAGGTAAAGCAAGGCTTTCTGTTACTTTCGATGAGGTTTTGCCTTGGTGAAAACACAGATTTGATCTGCGCCCAGAAACCGGGCAAATACACAATAGTTCCAGTACTGTATAAGTTTGCAAAATTATGGTACTATTGCCGCCGAAAAGAAAGACTCTTTCTTGGGCGGTCAAGATTTTTTGGGGGTTTCAATCCAAATACCTGCATGGGTCTGCCGGAAAATCGCAACGATTAACTTTCCTCACACTCAATTGGCTTACCTTTTTAGTCATTTTAACAGACCGTCAAAACAATGGGAAAGGAATGTGGTTCCAATGTGAGCAGCTGTTTTTTTCGTTGGGTGACATCGATACCCAGAAAGACGGCCGCAGAGAAGACTAGTTTTGGAGGAGAGTACCCGGAGAAAAACCTCTCTGTGCAGAGTACAGAACCAACAAACTCAACCCACATATGACGCCGCGTCTGGGAATGGAATCCGGGTCACATTGGTCACAAAAGAACTGTGCATAACAATGACTTGAAATATTAGGGAGCTTACACAAGACGACGTCGATGGCTACGAGAAAGTTGTCAAAAAATATTGTTTCCCGTTATTGTACTAATTACTCCAAGTCGTTCAGCATGGAAAGTGTGCACAATTATTCCAGGATTAAAAATGTTCGAACTGTGGGGATGTTTGGAAAGAAAAGTTGAAAATTTATCGTCAGGTGATCACGTCCTCCACAATACCTCATATTTGGTCATTTCGCCTCGTTCTCAGGACGAGAACGGCAAAGAGGTGTATTAAAATATGAAACGCACGTGCAGGGCGTGCCGAGCTCTTGTTTTGTGGCGTTTTCGTTGCCGTCGTCGTCGTCATTGCGTAAGCTCCGTAATCAAATTTGAGATTTTGACTGCAAAATCTTTCTTTCTCTAGTCTCACTCTGAAAGCGTTCGTACCATTTTATTTTTACGATACATCGCCCAAATCGTAGGACGCGAACGAAATGGAATAATCGCGAAAGACTTATGGGTAGAGCAAAGTTTTATTTTGAGGTGACGTTTTCGTCGACGCCGCGATCATATGATCTTTAAAGTTCCTATTTTGATAAACGGCGATTGCTACGGCAACGAGGTCGCCACAAAACAATTTCAGAGTTTAAAAGAGAAAAGATAATAGTGCTGCACGTTTGTCACGAATTTTAGCTCACATTTTTTAGGTACTATGCATAACAGTGACTTGAAATAATCAAAGTTGTGATTTTGACGACAACGCAGACCTTTCATTCTCCATTTTACCCTTGGTAGTAATAATTTATTTTTGGAATAGTACGCCTACATTGTACGAAGTGAACAAGATGCAACAATTGCGAAAGCCTAACGATAGTGCAAACTTACATTTTAAAGAGACCTTGTCGACGTCGCCGTCGTAGAACTTAAAGTTCCTAACTTCTAATCGCCAACACTAAAGATTTCGAGGAAACTTTAATTGACCGAAACCAATCGTAAGAATAGCGCACCGAGTGCAACACGAATTCATGTAGTTGGCCTTTAAGAGCAGGAAAATTGCCTGTGAGCAGGTTTTAACTGGCTTTGCGTTTTGGTGTGAGATAGAGCAGTTTTCAAATGACTGTAGAAAGTAATTACGTGATTGAAATTGCTACGCTTAGTGATTAATAATGGTAATAGGACTGAGTGGAGTCCAATTGGGTCTGTAATCATACCAGTGCAGATTAACAAAATCGGACGAGCGCGTAGCGGAAGTCCAATTTGTTTAATCACGAGTATCATTACAGACCAAATTGCACGACACGAATTCCTGTTCCCAATTAATCATAACCATTACAATTATATTTCCGAGAAAACAAAATTAATGCATTCCTTTTTCACTGTCTAATGTTACAAATTTGTCCATTTTGGAAGTTTGGTAGGGTAAGTGGTTGTTGCTATGGCTATCGTGATATATTCTGTGATTGGTTGATTAAGTTGAGTGATTATTATATTGGGATTAATTGAAGTGCTCTCAGCCAATCAACGCGCTGAAATGTTTTCGTGAATATTATTACGTCAAAAACTTACGGTCATTTCTTCAAAATCGCCTTGAGATGGAAAACTTGTCGAAAACGTTCGAATCAGCCTCAAATGGAAACGTTTTGCGAAAAAACTGCCATTTTGCAGCGTTTTGGGCAGTTTTGGAGCAGCCGGAAACTGGATTAGATCACAGGGAGCCCAAATTCACGTCTCAAGTGCCAACGCTGTCTTTCAAAGGGATAGATAGGAATAAAATTCAAATTGGCTATTCGTACGGGACCTATACACCGACCTATATTTGTTATTCATACGGGAGTTTTCTTAGAATGAATGTTACAGGTTCAATTACACTCAGAAAGTCTTACCTCGTCTTTAATTCTTTAATATACAGTTCAGCTATCAAACAACGACATTGATGCCTGTTTAATTTCACTTTAATTTAATTTTAGTCATTCTGAGAAGACTCGGGTATGAATAGGAAATGTAGGTCGGTGTGCGGGTCCCGTACGAATAGCCACTGGCAATCAAATTACTGTGGAATGAGACAAGAAAATTGAACTAAACTGCTCTCATGAGGCCCTCCACAGACTAGGAATTTAGTTGTCGACAACTATTTGTGAGCAACAACTAAAAGTTATCCACAACTAAAAAACGTAGTCTGTGGCGCAAGTTGTCGACAACTAATAGTTGTCGACGGCCTCATTTTTTGGCGTTTTTCTAGTGTGTGAAAACTTTTGTTTTAGTTGTCGACCACTTTTAGATCTCCGCACTATTCTGTCAGCGGGCTTTCCCCGCCGGCTTAAAACATGGAAGATTGCAGAAGTAAAATACTTGGTAAAGATCCCCATCTGCATTAGTACTGAGTTTCTTCGTCGCATATTATATCAGCCAAATCACATTTTTCTGCGTCGTTAAATCGGCGTTCTCTTTTGCCGCTTTTCTCCTTTCTTGTCGCCATTTTGAATGCACGAACACGTGAGCATGCGTGGTAAGCTCTTGCTGCCAAACCTTCCTGCGCATCGGTTGCTAAATCAGTATTTAAGCAGCTTATTTGAGCGCCAGTGTGTGTAGACGGACTTATTTATCTGTCGATCACAAATAGTTGTCGACAACTAAATCCCTATAGCTAGTCCGTGGAGGGCCTGAGAGTAGAAGAAAAGTTCACACAAACGATTAAATGTAAGTTTGTTTCATTGCTTTCCTCTTAAAAACCAGTTATTTAAGTTGTTCGCAATCTACAATATTTTTGGTTTTCCCTCATGATAATTCTATTCTCTTGAAGACACAGGTAGCACTCGTTACGTGTTTTGAGCTGCCCGTGGTTCTATATTTGGGTAACTTTAGAGATCCCAGTTGTATTTTTGGACCAATAACTCATGCCCGAGTCCATTCAATTCAGCGTCTTTTACCAAGGAATTACAAATTTGAATTCTTTGTCTATGAATTAGAATTTATTCAGACGTGGTTAGGATTCAGGAACCGACGTTTGGACACCCTCCCTTTAGGGTCTTAATCAGGAGTGACCGCGACGATGGTAGTCTTTTACCTGACACCCATTTACACGTTGTTATTCAAAAGGAATGTAATTGAATCCGTAAGCATATAAAACCACTTTTGTTGCCGTATTAACCCCCTCCTCCCCCCCCCCCCACCCCTAACCCCAATTGGGAACTAAAGCAACGACGACAGCGACGGCAACGAGAACATCATCTCACCATATAAATTCGCGTTATTGTAATCACTTCGTGACTATTTCAACTTTTTCAATATGGCATGGGTGTTGAAGTTCCATAAAAGTGACACTGGTCGGAACGGCGCTTAATTTAGGGGGTAAAATAAAAGTTTATCCTGAAGTTCTGACGGTCTTCATAAAACCTCATATTTGGCTATTTCTCATTGTTAGGGACCTTAAGATCTACGACGGCGACGTCAACAAAAACGTCACCTCAAAATATCACTTACCTTTACCATAAGTCTTTCGCGGTTATTCTGTCTCGTTCACTTGATACAATTTGGGCGAAGTATCCTAAAACTAAATTGGTACAAGCAGTTACAATGTGAAAATAGAGAATGAAAGATTTTCTGTTGCATGCTCACGTTGTCGTCATAACCTCAAATTTGGTAATTTCACGTCGTTGTTGTGCAGAGTACCTCAAGAATCCGTGCTAAAATCCGTGCCGCACATGCAGCACAATCATTTATGCTCTTTTAACCAATGATATCATTGTTTTGCGGCGTTGTTGTGTCCGCCGCCCCGTCGTGAAATCTTAAGCTCCCTGTTGTTTTGTAGACAACGGCAAAGAAATGGACAAAAGTGAAAAAAGCACGTGCACAGCGTGCAAAGCTATTGTTTTTGCGAACTAAATATGCAAATTAGTGACATTCTCGTTGCCGCCGCCGTTGTTGTTGCTTAAGGACGTTCGCGCGAAAATCTTCCCACATTGAAATTTGTTTCATTTCTCGCCTGAAATTAGGTCATAAATTACTTATTCCAAAAATGAAAAAAAAAAAATTGGGGGTCACCGACTTTGGGAGCGATTTCAGAATACCCCCTCACTGAGGAGCCTTAGTGCTCAGATGGCGAGGTCCGTGGTCCGCAGTCCGGCAGGGAATGACTGGTATCGTGGAAAGCGCTATAGCGGTTCGCGGTCCGAGGTCGCGCCGTGGGCGACTAAGTGTTGTTGAAAATGCTACCGCGGTCCGAAGTCCCGGAGTGGGCGGCTAAGTGTTTGTGGAAGTGCTACCGCGGTCCGCACTCCCGTAGTGGGTTAATAAGCTTTTGTTGAAAGTGCTACCGCGGTCCGCAGTCCCATAGTGGGCAATGAATGTAAGTGAGAAAACAAAAGAGTGCTTAGGCCTTATGACTGAAACGAGCGCTTAGGCTTAATCAGTAAACGAGTGCTATATTCTTCACACGCTCTCGGTAGAACGTGTAGTTAACCGAACCCTAAAATAAAATAGGGGCACCCAACGTCAAGTTTCAGAAAATATCTGTTCGGAAGGCGATTTGAGATCTAGAATTTTCGTAACATTTGATGTAAAATTTCTTGCTTGCCTGCCTCTCCTAGGATTTTCGAACAGGATTTTTACCGTAAAAAGGTCACCTAAAATTTTCGGGAGCCTTTTTTCTAGCTGAAATTTTCGAAAAGGTAAGTTTTGATCCCTATAATTTTCGGATCACTAAACTTTCAGCTAGGAAATCCGAACAGATGAAAAATTTTTAGGGGATAAAAAAATGCCTATATCTACGTTTAAATACCAAAATACGTTTAACAATGCTATGTTTCAGAGGTTTTGAACTATATTCTCGTTGGGTGCCCTTGATAAAAGCTAAGATTTTAAAAGAGTGCTTAGGCCTTATCACTGAAACGAGCGCTTAGGCTTAATCAGAAAAAACGAGTGCTATATTCTTCACACGCTCTCGGTAGAACGTGTAGTTAACCGAGCCGTAAAATAAAAGCTAAGATTTTAAAAGAGTGCTTAGGCCTTATCACTGAAACGGGCGCTTAGGCTTAATCAGTATACGAGTGCTGTGTTGTTCACCTCTTCATTATAGTGAAGCTTTTATTTCAGTAATTTTCATGTGAATGGAAACGCAGAAGTGTAAATTATACATCAAGCCATAGAAGGCGATTGATTTATTGATTGATGGATTGATTAATGATGATATTTATTTTTTGGGAAGAGACAATAATTAAACAAAGCCGCATACCTTCCCTCAAACCTTCCTTGCAATGATTTTAATCTCAACTACTTCGCAAAATGTCGAGGGACAATAGACCCTAGAATACATATCAAGACATCGATACAGTTTCAAAAACCAACATTTGACTTGATTTACTTTCATTGTTTATTTCAGTTTAAAGTGTCCCCAATGAGCGCTCCAGCGCTAGAACACTTAAATAAAGTTCCTTTCCTTTTCCTTTCCTTTCCTTTTCAGGCCATGTAATTTCAGATTTTGGGCGGCATTTCCCTGGTTCCAGCTTTTGAAAATTGCCATAACAACGGCGAAAGATTTAACCACTGCGGAACTGTGGTGGCAGTGCCGAGTGTGGAGTACATATGTAAATTACGCTCCACTTCCGGGACTGCGGTAGCACAAGTAAACTAGGCACAACTGCGGGACTGCGGTAGCAGCTTTCTAAGGTTCAATGTAAGTGAGGGGGTAATCTAGAATCAAGCCCGACTTTGTTTCGGAGAAAAAGGCAAGGGAAAAATGCCCTAATTTCGATAGATAGTTCATCATAACGAGATTTAGTATCACCCAACTTGTGGACTACTGCAAATCCTGCATTTTGATTGGCTACGCTACGCTAAGCGTGAAACTCTCTTTCCTTTTATTCCCAAATAAGTATTTCTTTAACTTGCATTTGCTATTTTTATTATTGCCTTTTCTGTCCGACTAGTTGGGTGATACTAAAACAATTAGACCCTTCGCCCTCAAGGGCCACGGGTCAATAGCCCACTCGGCATCGCCTAATGGTCTATTGACCCGTAGCCCTTGCGGGCTGCGGGTCTAATTGTTAAGTAGCCTCGTCTACTCATCCGTCGAAAATCATAAAAAATAATATGTTAGAGTGAAGGTTTCTGTGCACAGAAATATAGGAGTGGGTTTTTTAGATAATTGTATGCCGCTGGGGATGTCGTAAACAGTAGAGTTAATCCTCAACGAGCGTTTTCGCAAGCCCTACCCGTTGTGACCAGTTCCGGAACTCAGGACACGCGGAAAGAAAAATTTTAGAAAAGATCATATCATATCACATCATATATCTTTATTTACCCTCGGATTTTTAGAGTAGCTTGGTGTAGCTAATATCTCCGAGCATTTACCCTCCCAACCATGATACACCACAGAAGACAGACCACAACACCGGGAACTACATGCCCTACTCTTTGCGACAAGTGTGCGGGTTCTTTTACGTCCCACAGGATTATGAACATTGAAGGGTTTTGAGACGGGACCTCCGGCTCCTTTCCTTATCGTCCTTATCCGGAGAGTCTAACCATTTGCAGATGTAATTACAAAGTCGTCCTTATCTGGAGAGTCTAACCATTTGCAGATGTAATTACAAAGGCAGCACTTTCTCCTCAGTTATTTAAAGACCCTGAGTGTTGGTACCGGCCGGAGTTGAACTCACGACCTCCGCGTGACAGCCCGGTGCCCGGTGCTCAACCAACTGAGCCACCGGTGCGCGGTAATAACTTCTTACATGGTGATTTTTTTTATTTCATCACATTTTGTACATTTTAAGAAGAGCAAATGATTCATGTCTTAAAAAATAGGTGTCACCGATGATCTAAACGAGTAAAATCGATGTGATGTTGCGAAGCTTTTGCAAAATTTAGTTTGTCACGATTTTGCATGACTTGTCGGGGAAGGACTGGAACCCAAGACAGGCTCGATCGATGAAAGGTTTTTGTAAACTTTCTCAAGTATCGCAACGAAGTTTCAAGCAGGCTTTATCTTCATTTGGTTAGTGTTTTGTATCATATATCTCCATTGCCGTCTTTCTCATCTTTCTGAGTGTGGTTTTTGCGAAATATAATCTCTGGCTGTGTCCTCAGAGCAGGGCCGTAGCCAGAAAAAAGTTATGACTGAGGCAATGTTCATCGTTAAATATTCTTCGTAGGTATTTTAGGTATTTATGACGAGTACATTTTGAAGACAACACTGGAATTACGCTTTATTTTAACGAATCACGAAAAAATGACCGAGGCAAGTGCCTCGGTTTGCCTCATACTGGCTACGGCCCTGCATAGGTCCGCACTGTTCAAGTGGATTAGGAAGAGAAGATAATTTCTGCTCTATTTTCATGAAAGTAAAGGAAAAGAAATTCAAAAACAGGAATTCATTTTGAACTTGAAAAAAGCATTTGATATTGTCAGATCACGATGTTCTTTTAGCTAAACTTAGTCTGTACTGAATACAAGATTCTGCTTTCGATTGGTTTAAGTCGTATCTAAATAACCGTACCCAGAAATGTGTCGTCAATGGTTCGCTTTCCAAATTCCAAAGTCTGTTCTCTGGGCTGTGGGGTCCCTCAGGGAACTATCCTAGGCCATCTTCTATTCTTGATCTACATCAATGATTTGCCAAATTGTTTATGGTTCTGCCAACCTAGTATGTATGCAGACGACACCCACATAACATATTCTAGAAGCGCAGACTTACACTCAGTGCAGTCTAGTCTGAATCATGATTTAAGTAACATCCACAAATGGCTTCCCAGCAACAAACTTACCCTAAATACGACTAAAACCGAGTTTACGTTAATTAGTTCTAGACAAAAACTGAGTAAGTTATCTGAATCCCTTGAACTTTCGATAGATAATGTTTCTATAAAACAAGTTTCTACCACTAAATCACTTGGGATTCTTATTGATGATAACATGGCATAGGATAGTCATATCGACACACTATCCAAAAAGATTGCCTCCTGCATTGGGGCCATAAAGCGAATTACACCTTTTGTTTCGCCAGAAATACTGCATTACATCTACAATGCCTTGGTACAACCCCATTTCGTTTATTGTAGTATGGTCTGGGGGAATTGCGGCAAGACGTTTTCAGAAATATTACAAAAACTGCAGAATCGTGCTGCTCGCATTTTGACCTCCTCCTCCTATGATGCTGACGATAGGTTCTTGTTACAACAACTTGGTTGGAAAGACCTGATTGCCCAGCGTCAAATTCAACTAGGTTTAATGGTGTTCAAAGCTCTTAATGATCTGGTTGCTGTCTACTTATCCTCCATCTTTACTTAGCGCAGTACGCCAGGCTATGTCTTAAGGGACTCTGCAAACAAATTAAATGTCCCTTTACCAAGAACTAACTACCTAAAAAAGAGCATTAGTTATAGAGTTGCAACTCTCCGGAACAGTCTACCTTGCAGTCTTAGGCAAGTGAAATCCCTAAATAATTTCAAGAAATTGTGAAATGATCATTTTAGTTAAATTAGAAACACGGCATTCATGGAAAACAGGTGCAGTTTAGTGTAATTATAAGTAAGACTTTTTAGATACAAATTTGCAGGGGCGGATTTAGGGGGGGGGGGGGGGACCGAGGCGGCCGCGGCCCCCCCTTTCAGTTCGTCGGAGATTTTTTTTTTTGTCAAAATATACAATAATTTTATCATTTTGTAAGCAGTCTGTTGGAGCTTTCAATTTTTTTAGCTAAAGCGTGATTTTTCGCTAATAGTATGACCAAAGTTGTGCGAATAAACTTTCAACTTACAGGCGCTAATATTATCCTTTCGAAATGAGGAAGAAGACTGGATGCGAAATACTTGTCTGCAGTCAACCTTTCTTACAGAGACTGTAACAACGTAAAATCTTAATGCCTATATATATAATTATATATATTTTGTGACTTTGAAGCGAAGAGTCAAAAACCATGCATCATTATAACCATAACTTATAATTTTATTCAATATGGAATCCTGGTACATTACGTTCCAGATTGCACCAGAGTGCATGTAAGAGTACCCAAATTTTCAAAATTTTCTGCGGGGGGGCATGCCTCCAGACCCTCCTCGCGCGCTGATTAGTATTCTTGTTCGGCCCCCACTTTCAAAAAATGCTGGATCCGCCCCTGAATTTGTTATTATTGAATATTGTTATGTAGTTGTACATTGTACTAAAACCTGGTGGATTTTTTTACCGTGTTAAAATAAATAACGATTAAACTAAGAAGTTCGTAACGTAATAAAAACATTTTAAAAAACCAACCCCATTAAATTTACGCAACGTCGCTCACTAAAACTAACCTTCCTCGAGTTTTCAAAACTTTCAACCACTACTCGATTAGCGACCTTTTCCAGCCTCCAGGTCCTTTCTCTTTAACGTTTCATGATGAATTGGAAATAAATGTGCCATTCTTTAGCCGATCTGGAAAATTTTCCCTGCGTTTTTGTCGAACTAATGCTTGAGTAACGACTGACATATTACAGTCGTGTTACCTGCGCAGTAAAAGTTGCACACAAGCAATTAGCGCGAACGTCCTTAAGTTCCCTAATAGAGACTCTAGGGAGAGGCCGGTGTGGAAACGTGATCTTTCCATTCCCAAAATAAATTTCGCAGTTCGGCGCGCGTTGAATGTTTGGTCTCGGACCCTGGATCTTCATGAAGCAATAGATTTCACTTCGTTGATACATGTTAGCGATCTGATATAGTTTTGACCCCTTGAATCAACTGTTGCATTTGGTAGCAAGTTCATTTCTACAAATAGACCATTTTACAGTTCTGTACTCAGTTACAGTTTCGTCGTCTCACCTTGTCGAAATTGTTATATCGTGTTTAATCAGTTTTTTGACAAAAAACTTTCCATCACACGCATTTTTTTGTTCTCACATTTGGGCAACTGCATAGATCATGCTCCATGTGTACATGCGTCTTGAAAAAAACCATGTTGGACGATAAGAAATTGGCTTATGTATAATGACTTCTAACCAGGAGTCGAACCGAAGACTTTCTGATAAGAAATTCGAATGCTCTGCCACTTAGCTTCAGGAGTCTCGTTGAAGCATTGGCCATTGAACTAGCCTCGTGTGACAGACCTGACAGACGTCCTGTATACTGCTTGGACGGAGATGTCGAAATGTGACATTCTTGCAGTGGTTGTAGAGGAGATGGTGAATTTTCAGCTTTGTTAAAGAATGAGAAACTTTAGTTATCAATTATGACTTACTCGGGCATTTTACTTTCATGCCGTTTGGCCATAAGGTTTTTCCACACATAAATTTACCTTAAGTTTGGCTGATCAGTCTTGATTCTTTATTCTCAGTTACCGTTTTCCTGACATATTTGTGGATGTAGAGCAGATCTGTCACATGCCGCAACTTGTAGCGGGTATCACAGGAGAAGTAGTGTCATTAAGTACGCTAAGGAATCTGACACATGGACGCGCGCGTCCTTCATCTAAGACGATCAAAACCGCCCATACAACAGGAAAGCAACTCCATACAAGAAAGGGCTCAAGCCATGAATACACATTTTAAAGAAAATTGTCCTTTCTTCGTTTAACCAGTTTTTCTGATTACAAATCCCCCAGTGTTGTGCTTGTTGTTCTTAAGTGCTTGTAGGAGTGAATTAGATAAGAGTGTTGATCTATCACTTTTCGGTTTTGCCCCAGCTCAGTCACAAATTGATTTATTTTTAGATACACTTTGTGCACGAAACAAACAATGGACCACTAATTTTAACCAATCTGAAGAAGCCATGTCACGCGTGACTTCTTCTGCCATGTTTTTTTCAGGGACATGACAATTG